>NC_136290.1:13303458-13382377 GCF_964198595.1 Lampetra fluviatilis
CCCCACCCCTCCCACCCAGCCCAACCCAGCCCCTCCCCACCCTCCCCACCCAGCCCATCCCCACCCTCCCCTCTCCACCCAGCCCCACCCCTCCCATTTTTGGATGCACGACGGACGGACGGACACAATAATCCCCTGTGGGCTGGTGGAACCAGGTGGTTCCTACCAGGACTATAATCCCTCCGAGGGCGATACTACAATCCATCACGCGATATAAGATCCACGATCATTGCATCGTACAATTCGCTCAACTATAGCGGTTGTATTTCTTAATGAAATGTGTTTTTTACGACCAAATATGTCTTAAGTAATCAGCACGATTGCGTTAAAGTATTTTGTAAAAAGCAATTGAACGAGCATGTCAATTGCATGACGTCATAACTGTTGTCATTAATTTAGTGACGTCACTAATTAGCGCGCGATGGACCGCACGCGCGAATTGTTGATCGTCGTGAACGGGAGCGATGGGGTCGACCCGCGGGGGCAAGGCTCACGCTGGGCGAACTGCAGTTGGAATTCACTTGTAGGACGCATTCATTCATAGCGCAAGTTGAGCAGAACACACGAGAAACACCAATGCAATAGAAGTGCTAAATACAGTGGCACGGTGCTTAGGAAACGCACGTGGCGATCATCCACTCACCCCGGGAAGAGTTTTGATGTTGTGCAGCGCATTCTGTGCTTCCAGAGCCGCCTTGCGCGTGTAGAACGTCACGAAGCAGCAGCCTGCACGCACACACAAACACAAAGATCCCCCGTATAGGCTTAACAGACTTTTGGGGGCAAGTGCTGGAAGCGAGCACCTTTGAAGGGCAGCATTGCACACGTAGAGGTGGGTGGCCAACACCACGCCCGGCCGCCTTTGTCTCCCTCGTGGCAATGTTTACACATCGCACCAGGTACTCATTTGAGGCCGAGTCGAGCTTGGGGAAGGCCAGGACCGGTTCGGTTAGTCGTCACTGGTGTTGGCCGTGAGTGGGAATCGCACTCGGGTCGCAGGGTTCGTAGCGCAGCGTAGCGCTAAACCGCTGCTCCACAGTCATACACACTCACGCACAATCACACAACCACACACACACAGCACACTCACGCACAATCACACAGCCACACACACAGTCACAGATCCACACACACACAGCCACACACACAGTCACAGATCCACACACACACAGCCACACACACAGTCACAGATCCACACACACACAGCACACACACACACAGTCACAGATCCACACACACAGTCACAGATCCACACACACACAGTCACAGATCCACACACACACAGCACACACACACAACACACACACACACAGTCACAGATCCACACACAGTCACAGATCCACACTCACACAGCACACACACAGTCACAGATCCACACACACACAGCACACACACACAGCACACACAGTCACAGATCCACACACACAGTCACAGATCCACACACACACAGCACACACACACACAGCACACACACACACAGTCACAGATCCACACACACACAGCACACACAGCACACACACACACACACAGCACACACACACACAGCACACACACACGCGGCCACACGCACGAACTCTCACGTCAATCACGGTCGGCCAGCCACTGTGGGTGATCATACGCGTCATTTAGCGCGCACGTTAGTGCACTCTGCGTGTTTATTCCTCTCTTGATGCAATTGCATCGTGCACGGGTGGGCGACGGATGTGAGTCGAGAGGGTGGGGAGGGGAGAAGAGAGAACGACGCAGGGAGGGGGGAGGGGGGCGATGGTGTATGCGTTGATACGTTTTGTGATGAATTGGTGGCGGAGTGGACCATGGAGCAGCCCTCCGAAGCCGGTAACCCGAGTTCGATTCCTGCCCACAGCTAACATCAGTGGCGAATTATATCGCCCCTAAAGGTTGACTCGACCTTAAATGGCTACTGTGCCGTGTGCCGAGTGCTCCCTGCGAAGTGCTCCGCGTGGCGAAGTCTGGCGAAGTAGCTGCCACCACCCACACGGCGATCGGAGGTCCTTGTCCAACGGTAGATTTACAAATCACACGAAGCAGTCCTGGACCTATTTCCTGGCACAATGCGCAAAAACATCGGCGACGGCGAGACAAAGGCGGCCGGGAGCGGTTCTGGCCACACCACGCCCATCTTCACCCCTCCTCGTGCACCCTGGCGACCTTAATAGGTGCTCGCGAACAGCAAATTGCCACACCGCAGGCTTCGCGGGGACGGCGGCGGCGGGGACGGGATCTTTGTCTTCGGGATTTATTGGCCGTGAATGGGAATTGGGGGGTGTTACGGCGGGGAGCAGAGAGAGAGCGAGCGAGGCGAATGTGTGCCAAAGTTGTGGTCTCCATCTCGTCGTGCCCACCAGATGCAGCGAGGTAATAACGGAGGAATATTCGGCACGCACATCAAACACAGCAATTTCCGAACACGGTTACATGGGACCGCTATGCGACACATTAGCACGACGCCTCTCAGTAGTTAATGCTTTTTATATATTGCTCTACGGGATATATATATAGTACAGTATGTATAGACTCGCAATAAAAATGTTGCGAGTTCCACTCCTGGTTGGGGGATGACTCAGTCCATCATCGTCCCTCTGGGGTCGGTATAAAATGGGTACCGCTTTGCGGAGACGTCAACGGTGGTTGTTCTATGGATAGACTCGCCCCCCCCCCCCCCCCGCCATAGCAATGTGGAATTACCACCACCCCACGTCTCTGTCCACCCGGCGGCATTAAACGGGTATAACCACAGTTAGTCGATCGACTGGTTAAGCGTGGTGGGGTAAAGTCTGGCTACTCCCACCTCTTCAAAGACACCGAGACAGCGTGGAAGAGTAGGCCAAATACCCTTGAGATGGGGCTGTCTCGAGCTCCAGCTCGTGGAGGCCCTTCCGCCAGCCGTGGCATAAACGAGCAAATTCAGTCACAAAATTGAGAGGTTTCAGTCAAATGGCCTCTCTTTGACATAATGCACAGCGAGATAAACATTGTTGTTGTTGTCCATTTAGTAAGAGTACTACAATAGCCAGCCCTTCGTCAATGGTCTGCTAGACGAAGGCCTTCCCCGTGCGGTGTGTGGCTCACCGGGACTGACTGACCATACCTCCCCACGCTGGCCGGTATCGCACTCATGTGTTCCGTGTGCGTAGCGCAGGCGTCGGCGACCGATAATAATAATGAGAAGAGACATTTTTTTGTTCGAATTCGGCGATGAACTCCAATATCCCACGAGCCGCGATGCTCGTGGCGAACACGAGACGGTGGGGGGAGGGGGGGGGTCCTTAATAAAGAACATCACGAAGCGGTCCTTGAAGAGCCGCATGCGGCTCCCAGCTGCAAGTCGCCGACTCTTGATCTAGGGGAATGCGCTAACCGCTGCCCCACCGCCACCCACACGGTAACGGCGGATTAATTAACAATCACCGATTCAAAACGTGTATATTGTGTCAGTGACAGGAAATGCGACCGTGGTCTCTTAGCCCGTCTGGGCTTTCTTCTTCTCCAGCCAGCCCCGAGCGTGAAGATCTCCCTACCCCACCATCTCAGTGCCAGTGAAATACCGCACCTGCTATTTTTAACGACCCAATTATTTTCCACGTGGTAATGGCGACGGACCCGTGGCACGTGTGTGTGTGTAAGAAGGCAGCGAGCCGCGTAACTAGCGTCAACGTTGGCTTTACAGTTATTAAGTCCGGAAAATAGATAGATTAGAATAACTTAAAGTAATACGTGGAGGGGAGATGGAAAGACGACCATTAAGTACCGGCCTTAATGAAGCCGTCTTTAAGGTGGCGAATGCGTACGGCCGCGGGGAGAGAGATCATTCGCGGGACAGCGCGGAATTGAGCGGGGTAGGTGGTGGTGGGGGGGGTCTTCCTTAAGATATTTTAGAAGAATTGGATAAAGACATCTTAACTGTGTTTTTTTTTCTTTCAAAAGAGCCTTTGCGGTCACGGTGCCAAAATAAAAAATGAACCCCAGCAGAACGCCCGAGGAAGGAGTGGAAACTCGAGAGTGAGGAAACTTGTAGAGGGAATAGAGAAAAGTTGGGCCCAACGTTGGGAAGCGTTGAGAGCTGGGAATGTTTAACTCCGCTGTCAAGGCTGCTTTGCGAATGGTACAAAGCCTCCCTTTGACAATGGTACAAAGCCTGCTTATGAGAATCTGTAATGAGAGAGGAACTCGTGTGGCTGAGCCGTAGTCGTCTTCATTTAACCACCGCTATACATCCCCAGGCCACTTCGTTGGGCTATCATTTGTGGCAGCCGGGTCGCTTCTGAAAAAGAGCGACGTGAGTAATTCTAGATTTGAAGCTTTCGTGACTGCAAGGATTCATTCTCTTAGGTTTGTTTGTTTTTCGGTAAAGTCACGTAGGTACAAAAAAAAGTGGGCCTCGCCTGGTAAAATAAAATAAAAACAGTTGTAGCCTCTTCGTATTCCACTTGTTTACACGGGAAAGCCTCGCCGAGTCCGATGACTTTTTCAGGAGGGGTCCCGCCAGATTTTCGCAAGAGGGGGCGATGATGACTGTGTACTGTATTGTGTACCGTACTGTTTAATCTCTATTGGGCGATCTGCGATGTAAATTTGGCAAATGCGGACCGTGACGCAAGAACAAAACGGCCGACTCTTGCGAACGACGTGACGGAATCTTTAACGCCGCCTGCTCTGAGACTCGCTAATGAGCGAGGGAGCAGATGGCACGTCGTACGTCTAGGGCTCGTCGCACACCGCAGTATTAATCAGGGCGGCCGCTAGAAGTCGAACCGCGAGCCCCTGCAACGAGTTGAGCGACGGCGCTAGCCCGCGTGGCCGCGTTCCCGAGCGGCGGATTCTGCAGCGCTTGAAGTGCAGCGCGTCTGGCCGGGAGGGTTCCCCACGTCCCGGGTCTTCTCCGCGTTCTCCGGCCCCCATCCCCACACAGAGCCAGACACTCACGAATAGGATCGGCCAGACATCCAAATGCAGGGACCTCCTAAAAAAATATTGGTCCTGGAGGCTCTCCTATAATAATAATAATTGTCATTGTTTTTTTATTGTTTGGATAAGAGAACACATGGACGTCGTTATCGACACCGTATGGACTGTTGAGAAAAGTACAAGCGGGCTTGAAGGGATGGAGTCGAGTGGTCGAGACTAGCGGTGGAGTGGCAGCCAAAGGAGGAAAACGCGAAGATGGAGCGATGGGGTCAGCGCTTGTGCAGGGGACTGTCGTCAACATTCCTCGCCTACTTCAGCAGTTTTTTTCTTGCTGTGGTTGTCCCAACTGATGACGATTGCTTGTGTTGCGATCGAAACGTCGTGATCTATTATTTTTCTACCTACGTGACTTTACCGAAAGAACCAAAGAGTATGGATTCCTGCAGTCACGAAAGCTTCAAATCAAGATTCCATCACAGGTCCGCGAGAGGTGGCGATGGATTGGGGAGACCTGCATACAGCAGTGGTTTGATAATGGCTGATGATGATGAAGATGATTATATGTTTTTTGAGAAAAATATATGTTTGAGTTCGCCAAGCAAAAGTAACAATTTGAAAAGAAAAACACGTTACAATGTTCAGCCTGCTGCTGGTAATGCCAATTGCTGCTGCTGATCATCCACATGATGCTTCTGCTACCGCTGATGATGATGGAATTGTGATCCTTATGCTGCTGCTGATGAGTATTATGATATTTATGTTATTGCTATTAATAATGTTATTGATAAAGATGATGATGATGGTGATAATAGTGATGACAACGACCGTGCTGCTGCTGCTGCTGATGGTTTCTGCTGCAGTCGCCGTAGCCGCTGATGACGATCATGCTGCTGCTGCTATACAATGACACGTGAAAACGCCACGACGCATTTTACTCGCTATTAGGAATCTGGAGCTATTAGAATCCACTGGAGCTACACATTTTTCTAGATTGAAAACTCATTTCTTGAGCACTACTCTTTGCGTTGATTCTGCTGTCCTTCTCCCGCACGTCCGATGAGCGCGTTTGCCTATGTAAGGTGCGAAAGAAGTTCAGCGCGTGCATTGAGAGCGACAAGGTGACACGCTCCGTCACCGGCCTCAAATTCACACGCCAGCGGCGTGAGTCCAACCCCCGAGCTCGGAGCAAACTCTCCGGGTGGCAAAATCGCGCCGACGCTCCCAGCCAGACGGTAACTGAGGCTCGGTGATCACGCGGTCTTATTGGCAATCTCCTGATACGGGACATGCGGTGCAGTTCGCGTGGTCACGTCTGCATGGGAAAGAGCGCAATTGATAAAGCGCGGTGGGTAAAACCAAGATGCGATTCTCTGCTCCTCTCCACTAGCACCCCCCCCCCTTCCTCCCTCCTCCCTCCCTCCACCCCTTCTCTGCCCCCCCCCCCCCATCGCGCCAATCTCTACGAGCCGTGTAGCCAGATAACTTCAATTTAGGCCACGCAAATTGGAGTGCTGACAAGGATTGTGAATAAATAAATAATAAACATGTCACAGGCCTTTACTCCGTCGGGCAGATGCTGGGACACTTCATTAGGCACTGCCAGGAGAAGACAAAAACAATTACTTAGATTTCAGTCTCATGCATTTATTTCCCATTTTGTATTAATGCTTTCCACGGTGCACGGCGCATCTTCTCGTCACGTGTTTCTACTCTTTTTGGGGCCTTCGCAGGAGCGTGCACTGCGAAAGTTCGCGTGTGGCAAGTGCGTAGTGGCCAGTCGTGCTGTTATTTTGAGTTTGCTTTTTTTTATTGGTTACACATCGCTGCCGTTATTTTGATCGTTACGAGAAATGCCCTCATTCGCCAGTGCGGTTAGAATGGCTGCTGATGCTGCTGCTGCTGATGCTGCTGCAGCTGATGCTGCTGCTGCTGATGCTGCTGCTGCTGATGCTGCTGCTGATGCTGCTGCTGCTGCTGATGCTGCTGATGCTGCTGCTGCTGATGCTGCTGCTGATGCTGCTGCTGCTGCTGATGCTGCTGCTGATGCTGCTGCTGCTGATGCTGCTGCTGCTGATGCTGCTGCTGATGCTGCTGCTGATGCTGCTGCTGATGCTGACGATTCACCAGCTGCTCCTTATGCTGCTCATGATGATGCTGATGCAGTCACGATGCATTCTGCTACAGCCACCCATTATTATTACGACGATGCTGCCGATGGTTCGATTCGATGCAACTGCTGCCACTTACGATGTGGCTGTCAATTAAACGGACGACGATTTCGTTGCACGTGTGCTGTCACTGCTGTTGCTGATGATGGTGGTGTGCGTCTGACAGGGTGGCTTATTATCTACAAACACCGTATCGGTGGAGGGTGGTGGGTAAGACTGGTCATTGGATGCACTCCGATTTAATGTGCATCGCGTGTGCGCGCTGTCTTGACGGCGATGATTTTTTTCTGCTGCTGCTGTGGCTACTGCTGACTACTGCAGCAGCTGCTGTGCCTGATGATGATTTAATTAACTTCTGCTGCAGAGAATACGACACGACTGATTCCTCAGCTGCACATGATGCCGCTACTATTGCTTCTGCTGATGATTATGCTCATGACGATTTCACTCATATTGCTGCACATGATGTTGATGGGATTTTTTTTCCTGAACATTTCTAAAAAAGACAACTAAAAAAATATTGATATCTGGGAATATCAGTGACGCTGGCAATGGTACTGGCTAGGAGACCAGTGTCCCAATAATGATGATAATTTTGCCAATTCAGCTGCCGCTACAACCAGCACCGCCAAGACGTCCCTGAAGGCCCGTTCACAGCACCTCATCCACCGGTGGAAATTCGTCATTCCTATGGCAGGGGACAGGTCTATCCAGAGGACAAATGGTAGTTACCTCTCTCACAAAGTGTAATCCATTTTATCGAACCCGCAGAGAAAATTAGTTTAGTCAATCCCGCAAACCGGATTTAAACTGTAATTTTTTACAAACTATATAATTTTTTTTATTTTATCAGGTGAAGCCCACTGAGCTATATAGCGCGTTGTCAGAAGCGACCTGGCCACAAATAGTAGCTCAGTGAAGTGGCTTATCACGTGAACAATTATAGCAGCCAAATACTCTGAACGGATGTTTCTGTGTGGAGGGAAAACCCGGAGAAGCCGGAGAAAAAAATCCACGCGACCACGGAGAGACACGCAAACTCCAAATATACTGTCGTCAGGGTCGGGATCGAACCCACACCATCCTGTATACCAGGCGATGGAGTTAACACATCGCCACCACGGACTTGAACTCCGCGGACCATCCCGATGGCGAGGCGCTCGCTGAGCCACTTGACCTGGGTGTTCAGCGAACAACAAAAAAATCCCACACGGTCCGTTCTGGTGCCCTCTCTTGTGCGAGGCCCACCCTGCATGCCCGCTCCTACCCCCCCCACCCCCCATTGCTAAACGACAATCAAAATAATAAGACGACAAAACTTTAGTGTTTTCTAGATGTATGTGTACGTACAAATATCACTGGCGGTGGCGATGGCGGCGGCGGCGATGGCGAACGCTGCTGGCCGGATTAGCGGCTCGCTCGCTCGCCTCGTCTCGCTGTGTCAAGAGCGCTTTGAGCAGCCCTGACATTTACCTTGTGCGATCTCACGGGAGGAATCGCCTGCTACTCGGCAGCGCCTCGCCGGTAATGAGTTTACCAGCTCTCTATTCTTCCCCAGCGCGGATGTCTTATGCGATTTACCAATTAAATAAAACATAACGGGCGAATTGGGAGTGGGTTTTTTTTTCTTCGTTTAAAAATATAAAAATAAAAACCGCGTGGATGTCCATTAATGGGACGCGGTGGCGGCGCGGATTGAACACGTGGTGTACACGGGTGGAGGGGGGAGGGGCTCCTTCACGGTGGTGAGTAAATGTTTATTGTTGTTGTTGTTTGTGGTGTGCACGCTCAGTGTCAAGCAACAATCAAGCGGCGCTATCAGACGGCGGCTGCTCGCGTTGCTGCACGCGTTGTGCCAGCAGCGGCGTGGTGTGTGGATGGCTTTGGCACTGGCACAGGGAATGAGATGCCCCCCCCTCTGCCCCCCCCCCCCCCCCACTGGCCCCCCCGGCCCCCTCGTCCACTCACACCCCCTCCCAAACGCTTCGTAGCCCTGCGCCCCGGGCCGGGACCCTCCGACCTTTGACCCCCGGTGCTGTTACACCGCCGGCACTCTCGCTAGCTACGGCGCTGTGTTTGCGCAGCGCAGCAGTGCGAGTGTGCGACCTCCTTGACGTGCACGTAGCCTGGCACGAGCGCCATGGTGACGTCGCCGCCACTTAGTGGCGAATGGCGGTTGTTGTTGTTGTGTTTATAGGTCGGCACAAAGAGCGGTGGCGCGGCGGTTAGCTGCGCTGCACTACAAACCCGTCGACCAGAGTTCTATTCCCGCTCACGGTCAACGCTAGCGACGATTATCTGAACCGGTCCTGGGCCTCTTCTAGATCGACACAGCCTTAAATGAGTACCTGGTGTTGCTGTCTAAATATCAGCACCGGGGAGACAAAGGCGTTCGGGCGTGCCGGTCCTTCACAGGTGCTCGCCGTATCCAGCACTTCACCCATCAGTCTGCTAAGGCTATACGGCGGGGAGAAGACCTTTGTCTTTGTCAGGCGAGTGGTGTCGCTGCGTGTGCATCCAGCACGTGACATTATTGTAGCCCGAACGCTGCGGTGCGCAATTCCCTTCCCATCTCAGCCGCTTTGTCCACAACCGCCACAAATATCCCACGGCGCATTTTGGCATTCACGTTGCGAAATGACGATGTCGGTGATGATGATGTTGTTGTTGGTGGTGGTGTAAAAATCGGGCGAGCGCAATTTCCACCGTAATTCATCTCGTTCCTTGCCACGTGCCCGACGTAAAAAAAAAAATCCACGACGCACAGCGGGAAGCTCACTGACCCGCACCACCACTGCAATCCACTCCCATCGTTCACAATGTTATCTTAAGTGCCCCTTTCGCTTCAAATGAAACGGGCACGAACACAAATAAGCTAGGCCTGCGTGTGAACCCCCGGGCTCTGGCTATTCATGCCTGTTCATTATGATTTTTTTTATTTTTTTTTATCATAGTACACCTCGATTTGCGTCGGGGATGCGTTCTTGAAAGATGCGACGACGACGAATATCGAAACGACGCTAATCAGAGCGACCGACAGTGGTAGGTGGAGGTGGTGGTGGTGGTGGTGGAGGTGGTGGTGGTGGTGGTGGAGGTGGTGGTGGAGGTGGTGGTGGAGGTGGTGGTGGTGGTGGAGGTGGTGGTGGTGGTGGAGGTGGTGGAGGTGGTGGTGGTGGTGGTGGTGGAGGTGGTGGTGGTGGTGGAGGTGGTGGTGGTGGTTGTGGTGGTGGAGGTGGTGGTGGAGGTGGTGGTGGGGGTGGTGGTGGTGGTGGTGGGGGTGGTGGTGGTGGGGGTGGTGGTGGTAGTGGTGGGGGTGGTGGAGGTGGTGGTGGAGGTGGTGGTGTAGGTGGTGTGGAGGTGGAGGTGGTGGAGGTGGTGGTGGTGGAGGTGGAGGTGGTGGAGGTGGAGGTGGTGGTGGTGGAGGTGGTGGTGGTGGTGGAGGTGGTGGTGGTAGTAAGTGGTGGTGGTGGTGGTGGTGGAGGTGGTGGAGGTGGTGGTGGTGGTGGTGGTGGTGGAGGTGGTGGTGGTGGTGGAGGACTGAGAGACGACGGATAATGAGAAGGGAGCGGGGGATGCGATCAGCGATTTGAGTTGTGGGCTTGAGGCGACGCAAACCGGGTGGCGGTTTCCATCACGTGACGACGTATTTGCGAAACGACGTCAAAGCGAGAGACGCAATTCGGCATATTATTGTAATAATAAAAATGTTGGTTTAACACGTAGGCTTTCGCGACCAATATTATGCATAATACAGTATCATCCAACATCATCCGACACAGCCAATTAGTATTACCTGACAAACCTTACTAATTGGCTGTGGTGGGTAGTGGCGGGTTTCACGACACATTTATATTTATGCGATCTAACCCATAAAACCTGCATTATGGAAATCATAATTAGTTTAGCTGGCCTGCTCGCTCAGCGGTAGAGCGAGCGGCTCACGATTGGAGAGTCGCGAATTCATAGCCTGGTACGGGGGTTGACTCAGCCCGTTATTCATCTGGGTTCAATAAAATTAGTACCACTTTGTGGTTTCATCATCATCATCACGGGCCATGGGCAAATGGCCTGTAGTAGGTGTCCACTGCACATTTCGTAATTGGTTTCAACTTTCCTCTCCCTTGTGCCAATACCATCAAGTCGTGGCCACATCTTTCTGGCACCAATCTCTTGTGTTGTCGTCGGTAAGCCATTCTCAGTTAGGTATTTCTCTCTCTCTCCGGTTCCTTACATTTTTCCGAAAAAAAAAACCACGTTTCATTTTTCTGTTGTTGTCCATCTTTCTACATGTGTGTCCAAAACCGTGCCAGTGTCCTTCTCATCACTGCCTGCATCATCATCATCGGGGCGTCTTCTTCTGTGTGCAACCTGTTTCCTGCTTCTACTTTGGGCACTCGTTGGGTCCAGTTGAAATGGAGTATCCCTCCTGTGGCAGGACGTGTCGTCAAAACGTTGCGATATGTCACATCGGGACGTTCCCCGCGGTGCAACTGGAATTCTAAGACGGCATAAACCCCGAGCACCCTGCACATCGCTAATGTCAACCCTTGCACGGTCTGCGTTGCAAAACGAAAGTCGTCGGTCAATGAGCTCTCAGCCTAGTAAGTGAAGGGGGCCAATTGCGGGAGATAATAACACTCAAGGAGCTCTTACGTGGAAAAATAAAGGACAAATGATAAGGGGTTAATTGCTACCAATGTGCCTCCACGTAGTTAAATTACTTAAATGACAGGAGAGCAAATAGGTCTCTCAACGTGCGTGTAAAGTACGTATTTTTCTTCACGAAATATAATCAATTTTAATGGGCTCTTCAATTGCTTAAATATAGGATGTCGATGTTAGCTGATAATTAATCTCAATGTGCGTTCACATGCTTGAATAAAGAACATGCATCATGCGAGGTGAGGATTCTCAATACGGGGTTTAATCTACTAAGTAAAGAACCCTCGATCCAAAAAAAAGAGATGATCAGATTTCAAATCCATCCAGGCCACATGACCATAGCCTGAATGATGTCGAAAGCCAAGCAGTACGGAGCCTGTTTAGATTGTTGCTAGGATGCTGGCAATACCATGGATTTCAGTCTTGGGTTGTAAGGTGGGGGGGGGGGGGGGCATCTTGCAGGCGAAAAATAGATTATTGAATCCATCTGTGCACAGCTCTGTGCGTTATCCCTTTGTGCGCGTGCATGGGGCTTCTCCAGGTACAGGACTTTATTTTCCTCCCGCACGAAGCTAAATATAACTTGGACCAAAAAATACCCCAAAGTAGCAGGACCCTCCCGTAAAGGAGTCTTAAGGCTGGGTGAGTCGTTACGGACAAAGGGCTTTGTTGTTATTACGACCGGATATAGGTCGAAAAAGAGCTTCATTGCTCATCGGATTAATCCAGTCCAGTAGCGTAACGAGCGTGGGGGCAGGGGGTGCTTGCCCCTAACCCCCCTCTCGTGGCCAAAACTACGAGATGGGACCCCCTTGACAACCACCACGAGATTTGTTTTTTAAAGCGTAACAAAAAACAAAAACGCATTTAAATTTATTTTGATGAAAATGCTTTCAATTACGTTGCACGCTTTACTTTAACTTCATTGAAGCTCTCACGCTTAGCGGCCGTGCGAGACTAATTCAATATTGGGGCACCAACTGACCAATTGGCGCACCCCCTGAGGGGCCGTCCATAAATGACGTCACGCACCTAGGGGGGGCGGGGTGGTCAGACATTTGTGACGATGTGTGACGAGGGAGGGGGCTGTTTGAGAAATGTGACATCACATCAAAATGCGTAACTTTAAATAAATATAGACAACACGTTCTACTTAATTAAATTTACTTTAAAAAAATGTTTTCTCCGACAACATCAGAGTGCAGCGTCACATTAAATACGCACTACAATGACAATAGTTTAAAGCGATTTGAAGCATGTTTTATTTTTGGAGGGGGGGGGCTGAGCTTTGTAACGTCATATTTGAGGGGGGGGGGGTCTGACTTTTTGTGACGCCGTGTGACGAGGGGGGGGGGGGGTAAAAAATCGTCCAAAATCGCGTGACGTCATTTATGGACGGCCCCTGAGCTGACAATGTCGTTACCACGCCACTGCTCCAGTCGAAATAAAGATTCTGATTGCGATGATCACCGTACACAGAAAACGAGCAAACTGGAACTCACCCCACCGTGCCCGGCACTGCCATTGGGTGTCACGTCATGTGAGGGGTGACCCCGTTCGGGCTGCTGCTGAGCCCTCATGGAACGGAAGTGGAATGAAGAAGTTAGAGCCACAAGGGGTCAATCAGAGACGCGAGAAAGGTCCGGGAATGCGAGACGGAGATAGTTTCGGGCACGTGCTGAGAAGAGACGGAGAAGATGTCGTGAGAATGGCTGGGTGGAGATGCCCCCGGTGCATGACGGATAGAGGTGGAGTGAGCTCGATGGGGGGGCGGGGATGGGAGAAGACTCTTTGGTTTTTTCGGTAAAGTCACGTAGGTAAAAAATAAAAATAAATTAAATCCGTCTTCAGGTTGCACCGTCACAGCAAGACGGAATCTTGTGTTGCCTCCGAAACGTCGTGATTTAATTTATTTTAATTTTATTTTTGACCGAAAAAACCAAAGAGTATGGACCCTTGCAGTCACAAAAACTTTATATCTACAATTAGTTGATGGGAGTGTTTGGTGCGGTGCGATACGAGGACGTTGTTTTAGTTTTTTCTTCCTTCCCCTGCACCTCCGATGAGCGCGGTTGGCTATGTACGGTGCGAAAGAAGTTCTACGTACGTACGCGACGAGAGAAGAGGTACAGCGTAGAAGTTCATGGGAGAAAGGAAATCTGAACAGCTGACCCCTAAGCAATGGTGAGGGACGTCTGTGTTCGAAGACGATGTGACGCTATGGGTCTCGATGTAAGTCTACGGACCTCTGCGTAAGGACAGCGGACCCGACTACAGACGAGGTACGGAGCAGAAGCTCACGGTGCGAGAATACCCGAGCAGCCGAGCGCCCCTCGTGACGACGTGGAACCCGTGCTGGGTTCGTTCGTGCCGCGTGACGTCTCGTGCGGCACCACGATTGTCTCCGTCACGGCTCGACCCCGTGGGAGAAAGAGAGCCGCGTGTCGGTCCCCCCGAAAGAAGCTCTCGCAGCACGCGGAGCAAACAAACATCGCTCATCGCTGCGGACTCGACGCGTCCACGAGCTGAGTGCGCACGCGGGAGCCGTGCAGAGCAACCGCGGACCCCCCCCCCCCCGCACGGCGGCAATGGGACCTCTGTGCGAAAAGGAGGAGAGACGGCTGAAGCCGCTACCACTGCCGCTGCTGCTGCTGCTGCTGGCGGTGATGAATCATGGGACGTGGCAGCAGAGGCATCTCCACGCCAACGCCGAGAGAGAGAGAAAGCGACCGCAATTGTAAAGACGGCCCCAGCGCCGCTTGAGCTTCTCTCTCCGAACAAGCAATTACACCCAAGAGGAAATCAGCACTTTGATACAATTCCCTTTCGCCTCCCTCCCTGCCTCCCGCACCGAGCTGCCTGCCATCCACTCTACGTTGCACCGCTGCCGCCACTGCCTGTCGAGTTGAGAATGATTCCGATAATTTACGTAGATGAACGCACACGCGCGCGCACAGAAAAGACAAAGGCCCTCCGTATAGACTGCACGGGATGTTGGGGGCAAGTGCTGTTAGCGAGCGGCACCAATGGTGGTCGACACGCGCGCGAAGGGATGGGTGGCCAGCACCACACTCGGCCGCCTTTGTCTCGCCAGTGCCGATGTTTACACACCGCACCAGGTACTCATTTTAAGATGAGTCGACGAACTAGGGTAGGCCCTGAACCGATTCAGATAATCGTCACCGGTATCGGTGACCATGAGCGGGAATCGAACTCGGGATTCCTGGTTCGTAGCGCAGCGTTGTCCTAACCGGTGCGCTACCGCTCGCCATTTACGGCTATCACACAACATACAAAGACCCCCCGTATAGCCTTAACAGACTGTTGGGGCAAGTGCTGTTAGCGAGAAACTATGAAGGCCGGCACGGCACACGAGGGGTTGGGTGGCCAGCACCACGCTCGGCCGCCATTGTCTCCCTAGTGGATGATGTTTACACACCGCACCAGGTACTCATTTGAGGCTGAGTCGACATAGGGGAGGCCCATGACCGGTTCAAATAATCGTCACCGGTGTTTGCCGTGAGCGCGAATCGAACTCGGGTCGTCGGGTTCGTAGCGCAGCTCGCTAACCGATGCGCCACCGCTCCCCGTGCGCACACACACTCATGTCATCTTGCCGGACAGGTTGCATTAGACCCGGCGGAGGGGTGTGGGAGGGGGGGATCCATCAGTTCATTCGCGAGCAGAAAGCCTCGATCCTCGCGCGTCGCTCCAGCCACCGACAAACCCAACCAAGGCGGCGGCGGCGCGCAGACCGCCGCCGCCGCTGGCCATCGCGACATTTCATCTCGCGATCAATCACCGGGGGGCCATTCATTTCATGGGCCGAGAGGCCCGCCGAGGATCACTGTGGCCCCCTCGTGAGATGGCGCCGTGGCAATGCGCTGCTGCTGCTGCTGGTGGTGCTGGTGGTGGTGGTAGTGGTGGTGGTGGCTGGTGGTGGCTGGTGGTGCTGGTGGTGGTGGCTGCTGGTGGTGGCTGCTGGTGGTGGTGGCTGGTGGTGGTGGCTGGTGGTGGCTGGTGGTGGTGGTGGCTGGTGGTGGCTGCTGGTGGTGGTGGCTGCTGGTGGTGGTGGTGGTGATGGCTGGTGGTGGTGCTGGTGGTGGTGGTGGCTGCTGGTGGTGGTGGTGGCTGGTGGTGGCTGGTGGTGGCTGGTGGTGGTGGCTGGTGGTGGTGGTGGCTGGTGGTGGTGGTGGCTGCTGCTGGTGGTGGTGGTGGCTGGTGGTGGTGGTGGTGGCTGGTGGTGGCTGGTGGTGGTGGCTGGTGGTGGCTGGTGGTGGTGGTGGCTGGTGGTGGTGGCTGCTGCTGGTGGTGGTGGTGGCTGGTGGTGGTGGTGGCTGGTGATGGTGGTGGTGGCTGGTGATGGTGGTGGTGGCTGGTGGTGGTGGCTGGTGGTGGTGGTAGTAGTGGTGGTGGTGGTGGCTGCTGTTGGTGGTGGTGGCTGCTGGTGGTGGTGGCTGGTGGTGATGGTGGCTATGGGCTGGGCGTCACACGAAAGCGCGCGTGGGAAGAGACGTGGAGCCCCGTGGAGTTCAAGGTGGGGCGGGCGGGCGGGCGGGGGGATTCCACGGGGAATCCACACGGACACGGAGGCACCAAATGCCAAGCTCGAGTTCAGATTCTTACAAACGATTAAAAGGTCGAGGAAAAATAGCGCTAATGAATCGCTCTCATCTCCGTCTTTGCCTGTATCTCTCTCTTCTATCATCTCATTACATGTTTGTCCTGTATGTCCAGTATGTATGTTGGACTTCTTTCGCACCGTACGTATACAACCGTGCTAATCGGAGGTGCGGGGGAAGGACAACAAACTAAACACAAAAATTAGTTCTAAATAAATGAGTTTTAATTTTAGAGTCGACATACCTCTCATCTCACCACAGACATTTTCTCATCTGCGTCTCTCTTCTACCGCTGCATCTCTCAACAAGCGTGCCTACGACAATATCTCTTCCGTCATCTCACGGCGAGTGTATACATCGAAAGTGGAGGAGGGGCTCAACATCGCATGTCGTGATTCGCCTCCCCATGGGCCCGCGGCAATCACCGCCTATGCAATAAAGGCGGCGGTCGCGACTGCAGCGGGATATCCGCGAAAGCAATTTTAATATTTGAGATTTGCGCCACCACGCAAGGCAAACGCGATGACGAACCCCAGCTGCGACTTCCCCCGCCCCCCCCCCACTCTCGGATCTTCGGCAGAAGACAAAGGCAGCTGCAGTGGGGATCGAGACGTTGAATTTCACACGGACTGGGCCAAAAAAAAGCGCTGAAGACAACGCGACCACATGGGTCGACCCCGACTCAACCCCCACCAGTTGCGCGCGAGGGCCCGACGAGCCAAACGCCGAGGCAGGCCGAGATGTGGCGGCCAGCAAACCCGCCGTGCGCGTGGTCACTGAATGCGCGATTCCCAAATCGTTTACAGCGCTCACGTCTCTGCTGCCCGATGCTGCGTCCTTCGTGGAGAGATTTGTGACCGTACTTGACCCCCCTCCCTCCCCGCTTAAGGTGGTCCAGTGAAGGTTTGGGGAATGGGGCGAGCCCAGGGCCGGTTTGGATGCCGCTCGCCGCCGATGCGAAACGTCGCTGGTGATGTAACTCGGCCGTGGCCGGTGTTCGGAGTGCAATGCGCTCGCCACGGTGACAGCGCTCCACCTGCCAGCCCCTTTGTCACTCCACTGCTGGATTAAATGCCTCCGCCACACCCTGCCGATCGCGAGAGGCCGTTTGACCGTACTTCATTGCCGGTTGGAAATTAATTTAATCTCTTTTCGAATCAATTTGTATTTTATCAGGTAAGGCCCCAACTGAGCCGTCTGGCTTGTTATCTTCACAACCGACGTGGCCACAAATAATGAAGCGGCTTATCTTGTGGCAATTGATAGCAGCCAAATACTATAAACGCATGTTTGCTGGATGTGGAGGGAAAATCCGGAGGACCCGGAGAAAAATCCACACGACCACGGGGAGAGAGAGAGACACGCAAACTACAATTATACATGCGTCCGGGTCTTGGTCGAACCGACGACCTCCTGTATACCAGGTGAGGTAGTTGACAGTTCAGATATCACTCGCCACTGATGTTAGTCGCGGCCAGGAATCGAACTCGTGTCGCCGGTTTCAAAGCGCGGTTGCGCTAACCCGCCCGCGCTATCCCGCCCCCCACGTCCCAGTGTATTCCGTGTATCCTGTGCGCATTGTCGATGTTGCAACGCAGTCGCCAATCCCACGCGCTCTGCGGCAGATGGACACCCACACAGGCAGGTGTGCCCGCAGTAGCACACGGGTGTCTGCGCCTCTGGTAATCAGTCAGAGAGATGCTCACTGTTCAACGGGGAGGGGAAGAGGGAAGCAACGTCCCGCGCGTTCACAATTCACGCTTAAATCCCCAGCTCTGAGAATTCTCCCAGACAGCGACATGTTCACACGTCGAATAATCACTCCGCTAACCCTTATTAAATTATAACTGAACCGTGCATTACTTGAGCTTGCTCGCGTTGAGCGATGACTGTGTGAAGCCGTGATGTCGTTACATTTACTCTGGTTATTATTTATGCGGTTTTTTTTTGGGTCCATGCTACCGCTTGTTATTGTGAGCGTACACCGTCAAAATGCTTACGTCGACCCAACGTCGACCCAACGTCGACCCAACGTCGGTCCATCGTTGCCACAACGTCGACCCAACGTCGACTCAACGTCGGTCCATCGTTGCCACAACGACGACCCAATGTCGACTCAACGTCGGTCCAACGTCGCCCCAACGTCGGCCCAACGTCTGCACGTTCGCCCGATAATTCACCAAATCCCGCCCGCACGACCACTCACCGCGGCTCTGCGGAGGCTTCTGCGTGCGGTCCCGCACGATGTTGATCTCGTAGACCGGGCCGAACTGCTCGAACAAATCCCTGAGCTCCTTCTCGCTCCACGAGCGCGGGATCTGCCCCACGAACATCTTGATGGCGTCCAGGTCGGGCTGCCCCGCCGGACCGCCGTGTTCCAGCGAGCCGTTCATGCTGCCCCCGCCGTCCTGGCCCATGCTGCTCTCGGCAGCGGCGGAGGAGGAGAGAGGAGAGGGCAAAGGGAGAGGAGCAGGTGAGTTCAGAAGAGAGGGGGGTGACGAGTCAGTGTTTGCACGTCGGTGTGTGTGTAGGGAGTGTAGGGAGCGGTGGCGCCACGGTTAGGGCGCTGCGCTACGAACCCGGCGACCCGAGTTAGATTCCCACTCGCAGCCAACACCGGTGACAATTACCTAACCGGTCCTGGGCTTCCCCAGGTAGACTCGAACTCAAATGAGTACCTGGTGTAGTGTGTATACAAGATCAGCGTTGGGAAGGCGACGATATTGGGGCGTGTCGCTGGCCACCCACCCCCTCGTCAGCCGTGCCGGCCTTCCTGAGTTGCTCGCAAACAGCACTTGCCCCACAAGTCTATTAAAGGCTATAACGGGGGATCTTTGTCTGCGTACTTGCGGTAGGGCTGGCGATGAGGGAAACGCGAACAAGCCGAGCTAACAAACGAGAGAGTGAGAGAAGAATCGGGTGCGGAGAGACTGAGAAGGATCACAAAGGGATTGGAAAGAAGACGCAGATTTAGCGAGAGGGACCGTTGCAATCACAATGCACATTAGATTATTCCACGAGCATTATACAGCCGTTTGTTCAGTTCTCGACGCGACACATCACAGCGGAAGCCGTCCCCCGTTCGAGTTTCAGTCTCATTTATTAGGTATAACCCTGTGAGCCATGCGGCTCTTGACTCGGGGTGCAACCGCAACAAAACAAAAACATGAACAAGAAAACATCTTAAAGTGACTGCAGTTAAATGCGCATCTCGCCTCCGCGGCTCCCCTTCGAGCCGAGCCACTAAGACCGCACGCGCGCCACAGCCACTCGGCATTTTTAACGCAACGTCACTGGATTTTCTCTTCCATATCGCCACCCTCCTCTCCTCTATCTCTCTCTCGCGCGCGCGTGCTGGACGTTATCGCAAATTCCCCGCGACAGCCGCCCGCTCGTCGCGGAGGAGGTCCCCGTTGCGGAGGCGCCGCTTAAGTGGCCGCGTGACGTCCGCCCCAAGTCGCCTCTCAGGGTCCCACTGAGCCGACGACGACGACGACGATGCCGCCTTTCGATTTAAAGCTTTCGTGACTGCAGGGATTCATCTTCTTGGTTCTTTCAGACGCTGTCGCCTCGACAGACCTGGTTTTCACCTGAGGACGGCTACTTGCGTTGTGGCCGAAACGTCGTGAGAATTGTTTTATTATGTTTTATTTTTTATTATTTTATTACTTCCCTTCTACGTGACTTTACCGAAAGACCCAAGAAGATGATGCCGCCTTTGTTTGGGGGAAATTCCGATCCGGGCCCTGTCGAGCCGGGCCCGTGCGGTATCGGCCGACGTGGCGAGGCGATTCCTTTGTGTTTGTATTTATATGGAAGTTGAAAAAAAATGGTGTATTTCATTAAGAGCCCGGTTCAGAGCACGAACCGCTACGCAGGGACAGTCGGGTAAGATAAACTCTGCGGATGTAAGACCCAGAACTCTGTGCTCTTGGGTTGAGAGGAGAGGGGGTTCAGGTGGGGGGGGAGGGGATTGGGTTCACCGCCCAATTCGAATGGGGATCGCGAGCGAGGATTTTTGTACTTGTCTGTGGGGAAGGCGAAGATGAGGGTGGAAGGACTTAAGTCAGGGAGTAGAGCGAGCGGGTAGAGGAGGGGGGAGATTGCTTAGTCCCGTCCCGTATTAACCCACGGTGGAAAAGTGGCGGTCCCATAAATGTGGCGACTTCACGGGGTCAAACAAATATTCAACTCATCACACCGGTGAATGTGTTGCTGGGGACGGTGAGCAGCGTTAAAAGTAGGCACGTATTGTTATCAATTCTTGCTCTTGTGAAGGTAAGTTATCTGTGGTGATCAACTCGGGAGTGGAGAAGGCGAATGCGAACCCGGCTGGACCGGACATTGCCCAGGGAAGGCAACATTTGCAATTTTCGAAACCGTGGCTTATTAATGGAATAAATCGGTGTTCTGACACGCACACAAACCAGGCTATCGCTCTCTCGGTGCGGATGAAAGATGGCAATTTTTGTTGTCGGCATCTTAGGAAAAGCGGCATCGTTACGCGTGTCAGGGCGCGTCTTCGCACACCCAGAGGCGATAGCGCCGCCCTTCGTGTGTCTCGTGCTCGTGAGTCGCGCGTCAAGCAACAGCAAGACGACTTCGTCGACGCAGCCCCGACCCAATAAAGAAACAGAGAGAGCAGCAGCAGCAGCAGCAGCAGCAGACTCGAACGCGTCTCAGATGTCGAGTCGTCCCCGCGTCGCCACCTCCGTGAAGAATCAATGTCCACGCGAACCGAATTCGCCGTGACGCGCCCGCACGCTCCTCCACCATTCCGCCTGGACGCGCGGTCCGCAGGCCGCGGACGAGGAGGAGGGGCAATGCCGCGTCACGGCACCACAGGGATGAGCGGAGCAGCAACCCCGTGCCCGCCGCCACCCACTCCCGAAACAAAGAAATCGCGCTGATTCTGCGTGCGATTCTGCGTGTGATACTGTGTGTGATTCTGCGTGTGATTCTGCGTGTGATACTGTGTGTGATTTTGTGTGATTCTGTGTGTGATTCTGCGTGTTATTCTGCGTGTGATTCTGCGTGTGATTCTGCGTGTGATTCTGTGTGATTCTGTGTGTGATACTGTGTGTGATTCTGTGATTCTGCGTGTGATTCTGTGTGCGCGTGCTGTGTAGGGGGTGCGGTGTGCGGAGCAGTGGCGCAGCGATCAGCGCGTTGCGCTACGAACCCGGCGAACCGAGTTCGATTCCCGTTCGCGGCAATCAACACCGCGGATAATTACCTGAAACGGTCATGGGCCTCCCCTAGGTCGACTTAGCCTCAGATGAGTACCTGATTACGATGTGTAAACATCGCCACTAGGGAGACAAAGGCGGCCGGGCGTGGTGCCGGTCACCCACCCTCTCGTGTGCCGTGCCGGCCTTCATAGGTGACAGAACTTGCCCCAACATTCCTGTGAAGGCTATACGTGTGATGTGTACGTGCGTGTGTATGCCCGTATGTGTGGGCGTGTGTGCTTGTGTGTGCTTGTGTGTGCGTGACCGTGTGCGTGACCGTGTGTGTGCGTGTGTGCCCGTGTGAGTGAGTGCGTTTCCTTGGGGGTGATGTTTTACCGCAGATCGCAAGAAATTCTCGTAAAATGTCATCAGGCACCAGCGCAATCACGGGACAGATATTACAAACAGCTCCCGCAATTAACCCCGGAGCCTATTCGTCCCTGGGGACTCGTGGGCTGTTTGGTAAAGTGGGGTTAGATGGGTGTGGGGGAGAAAGCCGCCTTGATCCGGGGACGTGGTGGGATTTTGACTGAGAGAATCGGGCTCTGAGGCTCGCGAAAGAAAGTGAAGTCCAATTATTTTAATTCATCATCGTCATGATCAACATCGCCACCACGATCATCCCGCGTAAGTCAAGTTATTGCCTTGTCGGCAAATTGACCCCGAGGGATGAACTCTCTTGGTGCACCTGGTTCATGCCAATCCATTTCCGGGCGAGGGGCCTGCCCACGCCGTGCGGGTCGTGGGGGTCATTTGGACTTCATCGCGCCGGTCAGGGCGGTGCGTTGAAGTGGGAAGCGTCGACTGCGGAGCATAGATTTTCAGTCCAACGATGAACTGCCCTTTGCCGTCAAGCCACAGAGCCCCTCAAGGACCCGAGAGCGCCTGTTATGCATGATGGTCGCTCCCAGCCACGCAAAATCTAGGCTCAAACCCACCTTAGATTCCGATTTCTGACGGGACTGGGCGACTTCTGGATTATTTGGACAAAGGCTTGTGCTGTTTATCAGCTGGAAAGAGCAGATGTGTGTTGTCACAGCGAGGGTTTGTAAATAGAGATCAAATTTGAGCGAAATCAAAGAACCAATTTTAACAGAGTGAAAGTTTGGACGGACAGATGTGTGCAGAGTGGCTTACCCAAATGTCTGGACAGCAAAGACTCGTTAAGTAAATTGACGCATCAATGAAATCCATTTCTTTCACCATCATCGTCATCACTACCGCCACCATCATCATCTTCATTATAATTCTTAAGACAAATATTGCCTTGTAGCAAATTGGCCCAGAGAGATCATTTTATTGGTTAAAAAAAAAAGACAGTGATGAGTTGCCGCAGGGAGGGCTCGGGGAAGGAGATCGCGGTAAATCGTTTGAGCGTCCAAAAAGTTTGGACCGATCTCTCTGCATTTGCTCAGTGAAAGCGATATTAGTTAATTATTATTATAATAACCGGTGTGAGATTTGTGAAGTTTGGGGCCCGGTACCGGTTCAGGGCTGCCGCTGGTTCCACTGCCAATGCAACAGCAGCAGCAGCAGCAGCCTCGCCGATGTATTAATCGACGACGCACTGCTGGGGTCAGCGGGTGGCATAGTGGATAGCGCAGTGAGCCATCAACACGGTGACCTGGGGCAGCAAGTGGCAGGTCCACACGGAGGGCGACTGAGTGGGAGGGGGGGGTGATGGAGGGGGGTGGAGGCGATTCCCCCGCAGTACCGCCTTCCTCGAGACTTCGAATTTTTTATATTACATTGATATCTACCAGAAAATACATTCAATAATTTCATATATCTATTGAATGCAGCGCACAAAAAGCTCGCCATTTAGGGACCACCACAAACCTCCCTCGCGGAATTTTTAAAGAAATATAAACCTGGAGACAGCCAACATCAGTGGCGAGTGGTGTCTTTGCCTTTCCTCTTCAACAAGTACTGATCAGTGTGGTGACACGGCGTGGGAGGCATTCATCCAGCAGTGGATTGACAAAGGGCTGTAATTTTTTTTCGTCCCTGTTTTAAAGTCCATATTCTTTGCCCTCGTCAAAGGTTATGAGCAGTGGGAGTACACAAGTAAAGTGCAATAGTGGATGCTGCTCGCCACAGCCTATAACACCTGTTACGCTTGATAGCTGAAGCCCGCTCGGGCGCATTCCAGGGCGATTTGGCGTTGGCTGAGAGGACATCACCAACACAAATGAATAACAGCCATTCTTGGCATCGCTTGCTATGAATCACCGAGAGACAGAGTCATCTAAATGTGTATGGCACGATCTCAACGTCCACGTTGAATCTCTCCAACTTGATAAATTGTTTTCATTACATTTTTTAGCTTTTACTCTAAACGGCCCTACGCGTCAACAGAACTGCCGATAGCATGGACACCAAATCCGAGAGTCGGAGCAATCCGTCTGTTAGTCCCGTGCGTTTGGTCAGTTCCAAACATGTAAAACCTCTATTTTGTGTTTAATCTTCCACGAAGCGATACAAATCTCGGAGAGAGAAATGAAAGGTCCCTCGATCGTAGCTTAGCGGGGAGGGGGCCTGCAGTCTCTCGCCGCATCATCAACGACAACAACAACACACCCCAGATAGGAGGCGGGTGACGAGTTGAGAGGCAAAAGGAAACGGCTCTCATACTCTTAGGTTTTTTGGTAAATTCACGTAGGTAAATAAATAAATAATAAAAGAGACATAATAAAAATAAAACAATAAATCACGACGTTTCGGAGGCAACACCAGCTTCCGTCTTCAGGTGGAACCGTCACAGCACGATAACTGTATCAAGTAAAGAGGAATCCCAAGAGACCCTGACCTTGTATATATATTTTCCAGTGACGAAAAAAAACCTAAGAGTTTGAATCCTTGCAGTCACGAAAGCTTCAAATCTAGAAACGGCTCTCGTTCTTTCCTAAGTTGGCTCGACGAGCCTCAAACCACCGTCGTGCAATGAAATCGTCAGCAGTTTTCCAGCCCTGTGGAGGAGGAAGAGATGGGGGGCGGGGGGAGACGTGGGGTGTTTGTGTGTGTGTGTGTGTGTTGTTTCTAAAATTGCTTGGGCTTCGTAAATGAAAGTTGGCCCACCCACCCCACCCATCTGGCTGAGAGAGATGTAGCGGCTCACGGTGGAGGGGAGAGGGCGGTGTGGTGGAGGGGTCGACAAACCGCGCCTCTCATGCCGGCCGGAGTGGCTCTTCCTGGACGGGCTTCGTGGCGTCATTCACTAAGAACCACGGCGCCGTCTCGGATTCACCAGCGAGTGCTTCGCGGCTCTTAGAATATCGAGGTTTTTTTTTTCTTCACCGAATTCGAATTTATTTTCTCTCTCTTCTTGTTGTTGTTGTTGTCGTTGTGTTTGCCGAGCACCCCCCCCCCCCCTCTGCTGTGCTGGCGCGTGCGAGGGAGCCGCACTCGCGCGCGTATTCGCTCTTCCCTGCTGCACCTGCAACTGCTGCTGTTGCTTTTTGTTTGCCGTGGTTTTTTTTTGGGGGGGGGGGTCGGTAGGAGGGATGGTGGAATTTTGTGTTCTTGTGCAGCAACCGTTGTCTGTGTGTGTATCTTTGTCTATGTGTGTCTCTGTGTGTGTGTGTCTCTGTGTGTGTCAGAGGTCTCACTCCGAATCAGTCGAGCGGCAATATCTTTTCATCGGTTGCGTAACGCTGTGTGGAAGCTACCTGGTCTGTCGCTCCGCACGAAGCTTCAGGTCTTCTCGGCCACGGTCATTCCCTCCCTTCTCTACGCTTGCGAAACGTGGACCCCCCTAGTGGAGCATCTTCGCCGGTTGGAAACATTTAGGCTGGCCTGCCTACGATCCATCCTGGGTTTAACCAGGCTGGATTGTGTGAGGAGCTCACAAGTCCTTGAAAGATCTGGGCAAAGTCCCATCAGTGAGCTCCTCCGGCAGGCAAGGCTGCGTTGGCTGGGTCATGTAGCCCGCATGCCCAGCCACCGCATGCCTAAACAGCTTTTGTTCGGCCGGATCGAGGGGGCTAAACGGCCGCGGCACGGGCTAGAGAAGAGATGGAGTGATGTGGTACAGGAGGATGTGGAGCTGAGTGGACTTGCCGATGACTGGTACCAGCGGTGTCAAGATCGGCCTCAGTGGAGGAGGCTCGTGAAGGACGCTACTGGGCAGTTGGAGGCAGTCGCCCTCCAACAACAACGGAGGGCGGAGGAGCAACGCTCACAACAACGAGCGGAGCGCCGGGTGGCTAAAGCACAGCAAGTTGGTACAGTAGGGGGCACAGGTGGTGCATCAGCCAGTCATCTCGGTCATATCGGTCAGTCGACCCGTGGCACCTGGGTCTGCCCCGTGACCTCCTGCCAGCGGGCGTTCGACACTTCACGTGGCCTCAAGGTGCACATGGCCTGGCACAAGCGTCGTGGTGACGTCACCGCCACTTAGTGGCGAATGGCGGTTGTTGTTGTTGTTGTCTATATATTTGTGGGGAGCGGTGGTGCAGTGGTTAGCGCCACGCTGCGCTACGAACCAGACGACCCGGGTTCGATTCCCGCTCACGGCCAACACCAGTGACGATTATCTGAACCGGTCATGGGCCTCCCCCCTAGGTCGACTCAGCCTCAAATGACTACCTGCTGTTCGCGAGCACCTATGAAGGCCGGCCACGGCACACGAGGGGGGGGGGGTGGGTGGCCCCAGCACCACGCGCGGCCGCCTTTGTCTCCCCCAGCGGCCACGTTTACGCATCGCACCACGGAACGTCCTCCACCCGACCGCTCCCTCCCTCCCTCCTACAGGCGTGCGCGCGCGACGCAGATTTGCGAGCGTGCGCACAACCACGGCCGCTCGGACGAGCGGCTGCGTCTTTGGGAAGGGATCCAAGGGAGCGAGCGAGCACTTTGTTACGAGTCTACCCCCCCCCTCCTCCTTGGCGTGCCGTCAGACTGCCGGCAAGCCACGCCGAGCAAAGAGTTCCCGTTAACGAGCGCGCTACAGCACGAGCGGCGCTATCCACCGCGATCACCCCCCCCACGGGGAACGTTTGCACCGTGTACCCAATAAATAACACCGAAGATGCCGACGCGGCGCTGTTTTGCAGAGTGCACCCAAGAGAGGCGTTTGCGGCCACGCCCCGACGCTCGTACGTCACTGAAGGGGGGGGGAGTCCAAACAGACACGCCCACCTGCACGTGATCGTGGTTGGGAAGATGCCGAGCAGTGGCCGGTTGCATCGAATGCATTTGCCTCCGGCCACATCCAACCCCAATGCTCCCGAATGTGGGACGGTGGCAGACTGCGAGGTTCGCCCATCGCGTCGGCCTGACACGTGCCCTGCCAGTGGTGACCTTGCGACCTCTCTCACGTTTGCACACAAATCGTCGAAGCGACTTCAATTGCACGGATTCACCGATTGTGTGGGTGGTGGTGGTGATCTTTCCCGCTCGCTCTGCTCGTCACAACCTTGAACCCCCTCCCCCCCGCCTTGCCAAGTCTGCCTTCGAGAGGTGCGTTGGGGTTGGTGTGGGGTGATTGCAAGCTGCTGGAAGAGGCTTTACAACCGGGGCTAAGACTCCGCTCGCTCGAGCCACGCGCCCAACGTATGAAGCTACGAGCCAACGCAACTCCGAACAATTCTCAGATTCCACTGCAGCAGCAGCAGGAGCAGCAGCAGCAGGAGCAGCAACAGCAGGAGCAGGAGGGTCCTCATCGTCCCCGGGGGACAGGGAGAGATGGGGAGCGATGCGGTGATCGGTCGTGGATCATCCGGCAGCACTCATTGCGCGAGCCGCGTGACCGTCGCCAACCCAACCCCCTCACATCGCGTTACACGGCCACCACCACCACCACCACTTGGCCCTAACAACAACAACAACAACAAAATTGAGCTGTAAAAAATGATGAAACATCGCGTCGTTCGTCTCTGATATGTCGGCTAATAAAACGATGAAGGCGTCGTTCTGCGTCCACTCCCACTTACCCCCCGCCCCGCCCCTCCCCACCCCTCCCACTACGCGCACGAAGACAAAAGACACAGCCAGAGATGACACAGCCAGAGATGACGCGGCAAGTAGATGACACAGCCAGAGATGACGCGGCAAGTAGATGACACAGCCAGAGATGACACGGCCAGAGATGACACGGCAAGTAGATGACGCGGCAAGTAGATGACACGGCAAGTAGATGACACGGCCAGAGATGACACGGCCAGAGATGACACGGCAAGTAGATGACACGGCAAGTAGATGACACGGCATGTAGATGACACGGCCAGAGATGACACGGCCAGAGATGACACGGCCAGAGATGACACAGCCAGAGATGACGCGCAAGTAGATGACACGGCAAGTAGATGACACGGCCAGAGATGACACGGCCAGAGATGACACGGCAAGTAGATGACACGGCAAGTAGATGACACGGCCAGAGATGACACGGCAAGTAGATGACACGGCAAGTAGATGACACAGCCAGAGATGACGCGCAAGTAGATGACACGGCAAGTAGATGACACGGCCAGAGATGACGCGCAAGTAGATGACACGGCAAGTAGATGACACAGCCAGAGATGACGCGCAAGTAGATGACACGGCAAGTAGATGACACAGCCAGAGATGACGCGCAAGTAGATGACACGGCCAGAGATGACACGGCCAGAGATGACACGGCAAGTAGATGACACGGCAAGTAGATGACACGGCATGTAGATGACACGGCCAGAGATGACACGGCCAGAGATGACACGGCCAGAGATGACACAGCCAGAGATGACGCGCAAGTAGATGACACGGCAAGTAGATGACACGGCCAGAGATGACACGGCCAGAGATGACACGGCAAGTAGATGACACGGCAAGTAGATGACACGGCCAGAGATGACACGGCAAGTAGATGACACGGCAAGTAGATGACACGGCCAGAGATGACACGGCAAGTAGATGACACGGCCAGAGATGACACGGCCAGAGATGACACGGCCAGAGATGACACAGCCAGAGATGACACGGCAAGTAGATGACACGGCAAGTAGATGACACGGCAAGTAGATGACACGGCAAGTAGATGACACGGCCAGAGATGACACGGCCAGAGATGACACAGCCAGAGATGACACGGCAAGTAGATGACACGGCAAGTAGATGACACGGCCAGAGATGACACAGCCAGAGATGACACAGCCAGAGATGACACGGCAAGTAGATGACACGGCAAGTAGATGACACGGCAAGTAGATGACACGGCAAGTAGATGACACGGCCAGAGATGACACGGCCAGAGATGACACGGCCAGAGATGACACGGCAAGTAGATGACACGGTAAGTAGATGACACGGCCAGAGATGACACGGCCAGAGATGACACAGCCAGAGATGACGCGGCAAGTAGATGACACGGCAAGTAGATGACACGGCCAGAGATGACACGGCCAGAGATGACACAGCCAGAGATGACACGGCAAGTAGATGACACGGCAAGTAGATGACACAGCCAGAGATGACACAGCCAGAGATGACACGGCAAGTAGATGACACGGTAAGTAGATGACACGGCCAGAGATGACACGGCCAGAGATGACACAGCCAGAGATGACACGGCAAGTAGATGACACGGCAAGTAGATGACACAGCCAGAGATGACACAGCCAGAGATGACACGGCAAGTAGATGACACGGCAAGTAGATGACACGGCCAGAGATGACACGACCAGAGATGACACGGCCAGAGATGACACAGCCAGAGATGACACGGCAAGTAGATGACACGGTAAGTAGATGACACGGCCAGAGATGACACGGCCAGAGATGACACAGCCAGAGATGACACGGCAAGTAGATGACACGGCAAGTAGATGCCACGGCATGAGATGACACGGCCAGAGATGACACAGCCAGAGATGACACGGCAAGTAGATGACACGGCCAGTAGATGACACAGCCAGAGATGACACGGCCAGAGATGACGCGGCAAGGAGATGACACGGCAAGGACTCGAGAGCTGCGGGTCGCCACGGTGCACCGAGTTGCGGCCACTGGCCACAGCGACCCGGCCGCCTTGGTCGATTCATGCCGAGTGGACCTACAGGCAGGCCCAACAGAGGTTCGGATACAAATCGCCGAGAATCGAGCCCAGGTTTTGGCAGGATCGTAGTGCAAGTGTGCACATCGGCGATGAAACGCTGCACATGCAAAACGAAACAACACCCCAAGAGAGACGTCCACGCAGACCGCAAGTGCTGTTACTGAGTGCACATCGAGACTGACGCGTCGCATCAGGAGGTGATGGTGTAGCTACCACCGTGCCAAGATGCCTATCGTGTGGGGGGTGTTTGTGAGGTTGTACCCGAGCTGATGTCACGCACAAAGACCACGGGTTACCCCATGCAGCCTACGTGGGCTGCTCGGGCAAGTGCTGGTAGCTGCTGATAGCGAGCGCATATTAAGAGCCGATACAGCACTCGCACACACACAAGACAAAGATCCCCCGTGTAGCCTTAACAGACTGTAGGGGCAAGTGCTGTTAGCGAGCACCTATGAAGGCCGGCACGGCACACGAGGGGGTGGGTGGGCCAACACCACGCCCGGCCGCCTTTGTCTCCCTAGTGGCGATGTTTACACATCGCGCCAGGTACTGATTTGAGGCTGAGCCGACCTAGGGGAGGCCCGGGACCGGTTCAGATAATCGTAACTGATGTTGGCCGTGAGCGGGGTCGCCAGGTTCGTAGCGCAGCGCGCTAACCGCTACACTACCGCTCCCCACACTACCATACACACTTGTGGACACACACAAAGTTATTGACTGCGTACGCTAAGTTTTTAGTACGGCCGCGGCAGTTTTTGTACGGCAGACGGCGCGTTTCGCTAATTCCTCCACGAAAAATAAAAACATTCCTACGAGCCTAAGTCGGAGAAAGCTGCCTTTGCTGGCGAGGGCCAACTCCCAGGGCACCCACAGCACGCGCCACTCGCTCACAGCGCTCACGAACCCGGGAGCATTTGTGTACCACGACTGCTCCCTCTCGATCAACCGGTCGTCAAGCTGTTCGATATATTTTAGTGCGTGTGCGATGGTTCTCTTACCACATGTAGGCCGCATATTGCCCTGATTTCTAGTGGATTTATGAGATTAATTTATTTCGATTTAAAACTTTCGTGACTGCAGGGATTCATCTTCTTGGTTCTTTGGGTAAATTCACCTGAGGACGGCTGCTTGCGTTGTGGCCGAAACGTCGTGAGAATTGTATTTTATAACGTTTTATTATTATTTTATTATTTCCCTTCTACGTGACTTTACCGAAAGAACCAAGAATATGAACCCTGCAACTTCTCCACTGGCCGATGTCCCATCGCGACCTCGTGGCGTGCGGAACCATCGACACGTCCACAGCCGGGCGAGCAACTCGCGATGGAACGCGCGGCGTTGACCCTTGACCTGCAACAACTTTCTGCCGAAATGTGAAGTGGACGCCCACTGGATATCTGCCCCACGGATCGTGATGACGATGGTGACGATCGTGATGACGATGTAACAACTTTGATCATGTTTATGTTGTTGCTGACCGATTCACGTGTTGGGCCTTTGTGGCCCACGTGCTCAGTCAAAACAAAAAAGTTAGAAGGCTGCAAAAAGCACCGCGGTTGTCGCCGTGACAGCGGCGCGATAATTGCTTCTCCAAGCACCAACATCTGGCGGCGCGAGTCGCTCGACTTCATTACTCCTGCCGCTCTGGTGAGTTATCAGTCAGCACCCCCCACCACCACCACCACCACCAAATCTGCGCAAAGCCCCGCCGTCGTAGCAGGATAATGCCTCTCGCGTTGTTGAGCCCCCGGGACAACCCGCACCCTCCCCCGGAACGAGGCGATACTTTCGCTCGGTGGCGACGGCTGCACTTTTGGTGCCCGCTACGTTGATATTTTCAACTATCGGGGTGTCATCCTCCCCCGCAGCGTCGCGTCCTTGCCCCCCCCCTCGGCCCCTCCAGCGAACCCCCGAAGCAACCAGCCACTCGCTTCACCGAACACAACGGGCAACGCGATGGAATCGGCCGGCGTTCTCTTCTCTAAATCCGCGCTCTACGTCTGTCGGCGAAATCCCGCGAGCGAGCCTCGCGACCACAGTGACGCATCTTCCTCTCGAGGTGCACGCGCACTCGGCTGGGATGTTTCACGTCGCTCGACGCGGCTTCAAAGTGGTACGATTTGAGAGACGTCAGCGCTTCCGCACAACCTTCTCAAAGGAGATGCGGAAATTACCCGGGGGATGCTTGTGCTTGTGAGAAAGCGGGGGGGGGGGGGGCAATTGCACGCGCGTGTTTTTGTGTATTGTCATGATGATAATGATGATGGCACGGGGATAATTTGCAGCCGTTTGTCAAATTCACTGCTGGATGACGGCCACCCCATGCCGTGTCATTCATTGTGGGTTTGACGGAAATCCCCGCACATGCACGCAGTCACACTCATCACACTCATCACACTCGCACACACAAGACAAAGATCCCCCGTATAGCCTTAACATACTGTTGGGGCAAGTGCTGTTTGCGAGCACCTATGAAGGTTGGCACGGCACACGAGGGAGTGTATGGCCAACACCACGCTCGGCCGCCTTTGTCTCCCTTGTACACATCGCACCAGGTACTAATTTGAGGCTGAGTCGACCTAAGGGAAGCCCAGGACCGGTTCTAATAATCGTTATTGGTGTTGGCCGTGAGCGGGAATCGAACTTGGGCCGCCAGCTTCATAGCGTAGCGTGCTAACTGCTACACTACCGCTCCCCTACACTCGCACGCACACTCACGCCCACACATACATACACACACGCACACACTCGCCCGCACACACTCGCCCGCACACACTCGCTCCCACACACAAACTCACGCCCACACTCGCGCACAAAAACCCAAATGATGATCCATGCCGCCTTCCGCCCTCAATGCTACAGCCGCACTAAACCCCAGTAAAGGTTGCGACTGCTCTTTAAATATTACACCTAATTAAAAACCAACAAAACAAGAGGACAAACAAACACCTCGACGCGCCTAACAGAAAGGTGACGTCTTTCCCTTTCCCCCAACCCAACGGGGGTTTACTGCTCCCCTCTCTCTCTTTTGTTGTTGTTGTTGTTCGTAAACAAAAAAGTTTACAACATCTGTCAAGTGCCGCGCTCCAATCCAATAAAACGAAGCGGAAGACGAAAAAACCCGCACCCCATGAACCACGCGCGTCCCGCTCGTCACGCACAGGCGGTGGATGGTGGCGTGCACAGACACACACACACAGATACAAAGACAAAGATCCCCCGTATAGCCTTTACATACTGTAGGGGCAAGTGCTGTTAGCGAGCACCTATGAAGGCCGGAACGGTACACGAAGGGGTGGGTGGCCAGCACCACGCCCGGCCGCCTTTGTCTCCCTAGTGGCATGTTTACACACCGCACCAGATACTCATTTGAGGCTGAGTCGACCTAGGGGAGGCCCGGGATCGGTTCAGATAATCGTCACCGGTGTTGGCCGTTTTAAAAAAAAAGTTATTTTTTTAATATTACTTATTTATACTCCCAAAGGTGTCCCCAAGAACTTCGGACCGCGCTTCTTCTAAGGACTCCGACGGTCACGGGGCTTTGGCCACTGCGCATCTCCCAGGCTGCGGAGCGAAAATTGTCCTGGTAGGAACCTCCTGGATACACAAGCCCACATGGGATTATTGTGTCCGTCCGTCCGTCGTGCAGGGAGGGGCTGGGTGGGGTAGGGAAGGGTGGGGAGGGGCTGGGTGGGGAGGATGGGGAGGGGCTGGGTGGAGAGGGAGGGGCTGGGTGGGGTGGGGAGGGGAGTGGAGGGTGGGGAGGGTGGGCTGGGTGGGAGGGGAGGCAAGATGGGGCTGGGTGGGGAGGGGAGGGTGGGGTGGGGAGGGGCTGGGTGGGGAGGGTGGGGAGGGGCTGGATGGGGAGGGGCTGGGTGGGGGGTGGGAGGGCTGGGGCTGGTCACCCCGTGGTGCCCTTATAAAACTCAACGTTTAACCTACTCACGCCGGCTTGTGCCCGCCCTCACAGTCGGGCATATTTGCGGAATACACCACGCCGCCGTTGACCCTGGCCATTGACCGAGCAACCCAACGTTCCTACCAGCTCCCTCCGCAGGACAATGTGTTTTTGCCTTTGTTCGAAAGACAGAGTTGTTCGAGCTATTCAAGTCCTGTCGTGAATACTCACACATTTAACGTGGCCTTCACTCCCCCGTCTAATTCTGGCCGCATACCCGGAAGGTTGTGTTTATTTCCTGCTTTCCTAACACGGGGCGCATTGGTGGGATCCACGGATAAAACGCGCCTTACAAATGTTAATAATAATGAAGATGATCATTATTATTGTTCAAGCGAGCGCCATTCACCAGGGCCCGCCTCGCATTAAGGGCATCGCCGCGGCATTCCGTGCCGTCGTATTTCTCATCGCAGTAATAAAGCGCGCGGGTCGCGGCATTGAGAGAAAAACAAAACAAATGCTCGCGAGGTCGCTTCTCACGCAAAAGCCTCGCCGACAGCGAGCCACGGCCCCTCGTTTTTTTATAAAGGGCTCTATGAACGGGGATATGGGTGGGGGTCGGGTCAGGGGAGGTCAAGGGCATGGCAACGTCAAGGGCTGGGGAGGTAGCCCCCGAAACCATTCGCCATCAAATAAAGAGCCAACATTCACCCCCCCCACCCCCTCGACTCTCGTCAAAACGAAATCGGGAGAGGCAAAGGCGCAGCCCTGCAATTGCCTCTTGCGCTTGTCACCTGTGCTGGCGGAAAGGCCTCCACTAGGAGGGGTGGGGGTGGAGGTTAAGGGGAAACTCTTCGGAGTAATTTGGCCTCGGCTGCCACGCCGGCCAGACGTCTTGGGGGACCAGGAGGGAGTGCCCACGCTTTACCCCACCGCACGCTGCATCCCGGCCTGATCAACTCGCTGCGGTGAACGCCACGGTGTCGAAATGTTAAGTGCCTCGCCTGGTGTGCAAGAGGTCGTGGGGTTTCGATCCCGACACTAACGCCGCCCATGTATTTGTCTCTCTGTCTCGGTGGTCGCATAGAATTTTCGCTGGATTCTTCGGGGTGTTTCCTCCACATCTACAATCAGCATCAAGCGTTTAGAGTATGTGGCTGCTGGAAATGTCCACGTGATAACGATAAGCCTTCGACCTCGTTGAGCAATCATTTGTGGCCAGCTGGCTTTTGAAAAAAAGAGAGCTATATATCGCAGTGGGCCTCACCTGGAAAAATACAATTAATTGTTTTTTGTTGATTTACAATGCCGGGTGGACAGAGACGGCGGCGGGGGGCACGGGGGGGGGGAGGGTGGGGCACGGAGGGGGGCACGGGGGGAGGGGTGGTGCACGGGAGGGGGGGCACGGGGGGGGGGGGCGATGGTGTTGGGGGGGGGCTACTCACAAGAGGGGCTCAGCCGAGCCGTGGCCGGACATCCCGTCCGACAAGAAGTCCAGCTTGAAGGAGGACGTCATGTCGCTGGCGAGTGATGCTCCCCGAGGTGTCGGTGGACGCTCTGAGCTCGCAGCTGCTGCTACTGCTGCTGCTACTGCACCGTCACACGCCAGACACAACACGGACACAGATTTCGCTCAGAGACGTTACCGGACTGCTGTGGGCAAATGCGCCGCGCTGACCTTCACGATCGGTGCTCGATAGCAGCGCGTGCAAGAATACAAACGACAAAGGATCAGCCCCTTTCGTCCTCAAAGGCTGTTCGTGTGAGTGATGTTAGCGAGCACCTATGAAGGTCTATATTGTGCACCACGTGGTGGGGTAGGTGGACAGTGCCACGCCCCCGGCCGCCTTTGTCTCCTCGGTGCTGATGTTTTATACGCACACCGCAGCAGGTACTCATTTAAGGCTGAGTTGACCCAGGGGAGGTCACCCAGGACCGGTTTAGATACTCGTTACCGATGCGGGCCATGAGCGGAAATCGAACTCGGGTCGCCGGGTTCGTAGCGCAGCCACAGACATGAACACAATCACACGAAGACATTCACAAGATCGCCCTCGCTCTATCGCTCTCCCAGTAACTACAAGGCGCTGGCTCTGTGTAGTGGATATAAGACACGGGGCAGGAACATTGTTCTCAAGGAGGTCAGAGGAGACATTGCCTGGGCTGCATGAAGCCCTGTGTACGTGCCTTTAACACAGCTTCAAACTCTTGCCGATCAGCCCAGAACACACGAAGCCAACGTGTGGATCGAGACGATAGGAGCCGTTTGTTGATTTGTTTTGGGGAGCTTCTGCCTCTTCTGTAAAGAGCTGCCTCCGTTGTAGACACGGTGGCGAGATGTTAACTACCTCGCCTGGTCTACAGGTGGTGGTGGGTTCGAGCCAGACTCCGACGCGTGCTGTATGTTTTGAGTTTGCACGTGTCTCTCTCCCCGTGGTCGCGTGGGGTTTTCTCTGGGTCCTCGTGTTGTTCCCTCTACATTCAGAATGAACAACACGCGGTTAGAGAATGTGCCTGCTCTACATTTCCACGTGACGAGAAGCCACTTCGCTGAGCTATCATTTGTATGCCAGGTCTCTTCTGAAAAAGAGCTACATAGCTCAGTGGGCCTTATCTGGTAAAGTAATGAAGGGTAATAGTTGCATAGTTTAGCGAGTCTTTCGAGCGGGCGCTGAGCCGCCCATTGGGCACCACCACGTGGGGCCATCGGAGAGAGAAATCCGCCGAGTTGGCAGCGGTGACTCTCTGGTCAACACCTGGCACGGGGATGTCACACGCGGGCACCGCACGCGCGGCACAATCAACAACACAGCGTGACGAGGAGGGGTGAAATAACAAAAAGTAAAACTGGGGTGAGATGTATGGGAAATCTGACTTGCGTGGGATTCTGGCCACGGTGCAAGTTGTGGTTCCAGGCCCCGGCTTAACATTTCCACATCAAATGTTTGCTGGACAGACTCGAGACGGTGGCACTTGACGACGAGTGGTGGCCACAGCGAGTTTGTATACTGGGTGTGGTGTGCCGGGAAGGTAAATACGTTCTGGGTTAACCGACTCAGACAGACATGGATGTAATTCGGCCCTGGTGAGAAGTCGTGGTGAGGAATGGGAAGAGGACGAGTGAGGTGGGTCACTAGTCGGGTTACTCAGCCCACACTGTTGACATCCTCGGTTCAAATCCGGGTTTCAGCCGCTGGTAATTCATGTTAGTTTTTTTGTGCAGTGGGTTGATGATCTTAACAATGCCCGCGCACGCAACACTCCCCACCTTCCCCCGATCCTTTTAAACTGGAATTTGCACTCAATTTGGCTTTTAGAATAGACAAAGTGATTGCCGTGCGACGATTATCGGTATACGGGAGGGAGCAGCACCTCCTAACCATGTGGATAAGATGCCACTTGAAGGGATCTCAGACGTGCTTCTGTGATATCTCTTTCAGCGAGCCGAGAGCTCTGGACAGACACTCTACCATCGCCGCCTTGCCACGACGATGAACGAGTTAGAAGGCAAAATTAGTCAAAGATGAAGGTTGGAGTCATTGCCATCCCATAATTATGCAAATGTGACTTCATGGATAGCCCAGTTTTGAATCGTGCCATGTTGGAGAGCTATGAGTCTCCACCTGTGGCGCTATTGCCTTCGCTCAGCAAAGTAACTATGCGTTTAATCATGCCCCTGATTTACTCAAGTAAGACTTTATTTTCTACTTTCCAGGAGGCTCCTGCATTCGGATGCTTGGTCAAAAAATGTGCGCGAGTTTGACGCCAACATTCATGTGGTTCGTCCTCCGCCAATTCGACGAGGTTGTCTGTACGTACGTTGAACTTCCTTCGCACCGTACGTAGCCAACAGTGCAGAATCGGAGGGGAGTTTTACGAAGATACAACACTTGCGCACTTGTCGATGGATCGAGCGAAACTCCGACCAATAAACATCACCGGCGGGTCAGGAATTTTCACGTCTGAAATGTACTCGGAGCTCTTTCGATGCATCGGCACCATCGCGCAAATAGGAATAACAACAACATCCGTGTAACCGCGACCAGTCTGTCAGGATGGTGGAGAGTTCATGACTGCATTAACACTACTACCATCACGTGGCCTAAATTTCAACTAAAAACAAATATTGGCTCATAGTACTGGCGACGAAAACCTGAGTTTTTGTTCACCCGAAATGAGTTGTCGGCATGATGGAGTAAAATCGGAGGACCTGGAGAAATCCGCCTCGCAGACGGAGTGGGAGCCACTCCGCACTGTCATACATTATCAGTGGCGTAGTAACTACATTATCAGTGGTGTAGTAACTACATTATCAGTGGTGTAGTAACTACATTATCAGTGGCGTAGTAACTACATTATCAGTGGCGTAGTAACTACATTATCAGTGGCGTAGTAACTACATTATCACTGGTGTAGTAACTACATTATCAGTGGCGTAGTAACTACATTATCAGTGGTGTAGTAACTACATTATCAGTGGTGTAGTAACTACATTATCAGTGGCGTAGTAACTACATTATCAGTGGCGTAGTAACTACATTATCAGTGGTGTAGTAACTACATTATCAGTGGTGTAGTAACTACATTATCAGTGGCGTAATAACTACATTATCAGTGGCGTAGTAACTACATTATCAGTGGTGTAGTAACTACATCATCAGTGGCATCGTAACTACACTATCAGTGGCGTAGTACCTACATTATCAGTGGTGTCTCTAACTACATATCACAGCTCCTCCTGCCTAATCACATCATCACACAAGTCGTCGTTGTTTGACACTGTTGATGAAAACAAATCTCGTGGTGCTCGTCAGAGGGGTGCCCCAACGCGTAGCATTGACCACCAACGGGGGTGGAAACCTAGGCTTGTTCCGCTACTGGTGATGTTGTCTTCATGTCGATCTCGGATATACAAAAAAGAAAAGTCAACGTATTTTGCGCGATAATGGGGAAAGACCATTGCTCGAAATGCCACACATTTTATTTTAAGGCCACACATTGTTAGAGACAAACGTGTTGGGTTTGTCGGTTTGTGTTCTAGCACCACTAGCAGCAGCAGCAGCATCGCCAAATAATCTGTTTGATCGTGAATAGATTCCGTTAAGTAATTGGATATCCCAGCTCTGCGCCAGTCACCGCACACACGATATGGTTTCAAGGAGGCATAGGCAGGATCCAGCAGGCTGTCTCTGGCCCAACACCTCCGTTTACCTAGCTCAATTGTAATTACCGGCCATGGAAGTGAAGTCATTATGGGGACGGCCATAAAATTGGCTGTACCTCAGCGGCTAATTTGCCCTTACCGTTCCATTGAGCGTTTATTGTATCATCCTCAGCCTGGCACTGCTAGTGACATTCCATTAAAATCTTTTAGCGATTAAGTGCTAAATGTGTCGAATGAAAAGATATTCCGCTCGCATTTTTAATATCAACCCATGGCGAAAGAATTATGGTGAGTTTTTTTTTCTCTTCTTCCTTTACGGCAGTGTTGATTTTATTTTTTTCGTTACGAGCAAATTTAATGCGCCCGGCAGGGAAATTCAGGAGCGTGCGGGTACAGAATTGAGCCGCAGACAGCACGATCAGTGTCCAACTGTTGCTGGGGTGAATCCTGGTTATAACACACGTACATTTATCCGACAGGCAGTTGGAATCACCAAACGTAGAATAGAATGCCTTGCATGGTAAAGAGACGTAATATTTTGATTATCTCCATTGTGGTACCGCTGAATAATCGTTGCCGATGACGAGCGGCAACGAATCGAAATTACTTTGAGAGACGGAGGGCACGTGGATTAGAGAACGCACGCAGGAGGTGAATGACATCGTTAAAGGGAAGGAAGCGAGTTCGGGACACCACGTGCCGCACATCGTCGACGATAAACAATCACGTGGCAGCCAGGGAATGGAATTCTGCGTCCCAGAGAATGGAGCGATGGTGACATCATGCGCACTTGCTGGGCGGATTGTAACATCGCAGCATCGTGAGAGGCGATGGTGGTGGTGGTGGCGGCTTGGGGAGAGGCCTTCATCGTCCAGAAGTGGATTGAGCGTGGTGACTGCTGATTCTGCTACTACTACTGCCGATGATGATTAACGATCGACGTTTAGAGTCGAGGTTATTCGACTTTCCTTTAGGAACCCGCCGGCAGGTTGCCGTGCATTTTCAGCCAGCTCGTCGCACGTGGAGCAGCGTTGGTTGTTCGTTGCCTTCCTCCAAGTAACCTTCGTTTGCAGCCAAGATCAGCCTCGTAAGATTTTGACGCCGCGTTCTATAGGAGTGCCCGCTCGCTATGACCAACGATCACGCCGGCGGCGTCGCTGCTGCCTGGCAGAATGTGGCGGAGGCGTGCGACCCGCTGTGCCCGGCGCTTGGGCATTGCATTTAAAGAGCCATAAGCCGGCCAAAGCAATAAGGGAAAGGCTCTGCGTCAGCATTGACTTAATAAGTTTTGGTTGGGTAGCGGCAGGGTGGCACAGTCGTGCAACGTCTGCCTCGCAGCAAGAACAGCCTGGGTTCGATTCCCGAGTCGGGCGTCTTTTTGTGTGGCTTCCTCCTGGCTTCTCTGATTTCCTCCCATGGATGGAGAACAACAACAATAACAAACTCCACACAATCTCACTGGTTTCGGCCACAATATTCCAAAATACCCGCAACGTATTACTCAATTGGGATCACACACGGCAGGAGAAACATTGCCCCGCAGGACTCTCCTGGAAAGGAGCCTTGAGACTCAGTGAGACTTTCCTGGGTTAGCAAGCGCAATATTATAATCATCTTGCGCGGTGGTCACGGTGGAAAACGTGGCCTTGCGTCTGAACTGACACGGCCTACATACACACACACGCACATACACTCGCACGCACGTACACACACATACATACACACATGCACACATGCACACACAGCGATTCCCCGTATCGCCTTTACCAGAATGTTCGGGCAAGTGCTGTTAGCGAGTAGCACCTATGAAGGCTGTCCAACACCACGTCCCACTTTCTTAGTCTACCCGATGCTTTGGTTTAAACAACGCACCAGGTACTCGTGTTTAAGGCTGAGCCGACCTAGGGGAGGCCCAAGACCGCTTGAAATATCCGTGAGCGGGAATCAAACTCGGGTCGTGTACAATACACGCACACACACCCACACATGTACACATACTCACACCCACGTACACCCACGTACACACACGCACACACACCCACACACACGTACACACACTCCAATCCACGTACACACACGTACACACACTCACACACGTACACACGTACACACCTACACACGTACACACACTCACACCCACGTACACCCACGTACACACACGCACACACACCCACACACACGTACACACACCCACACACACGTACACACTCTCACATCCACGTACACACACGTACACACACTCACACACGTCGTACACACACTCACACACGTACACACGTACACACCTACACACACGTACACACACTCACACCCACGTACACACACGCACACCCACGTACATACACTCACACTCACGTACACGTACACACGCGCACACGCGCACACATTCACACCCACGTACACACGCGTATGTGTAGGTTGCTGTGGAGATGCTCTTTATAAATTTGATTCTGGCGGGAGGGAGGCTAATAGTGGCAGCTTGACCTGTCTTCACTCATTCGCTCAGTCACACAAACAAAGACACAGATCCCCCGTATAGCCTCAACAGACTGTTGGGGCAAGCGCTGTTAGCCAGCCCCTATGAATGGCGTAACGGCACACGATGGGGTGGGTGGACAGCACCACACCCGGCCGCCTTTGTCTCTCCAGTGGGGGTGTTTACACACCACCTCGGGGAGCCCCAGATAATCATAACTGGTGTGGGCCGTGAGCGGGAATCGAACTCGGGTGGCCGGGTTCGTAGCGAAGCGTAGCGCCAACCACGACACGACCACCACTCCACTCCACGTCCACACACACAATCTACATTCGAGTAAACACAAGTCACACACTCGCTCAAACACTGCTGTACATCTAAATTCAGCTATTCACGGGAAAAAAACACAGATTTGAGTCCGAGAGTCCTTACCTGGATTAATAAATAAGGATATAATAACTAAACAGTAATATGATTAATAACTGTGTAACAAAAACTGTTTTTTTGTTCCTGGGTAGTAAGTGTTATTTTCTAATTGCTGATGCCTTCAAATTACAGAAAATGGCTATTATTGCCCACAAATTTTGCTTTTGTGACCAGGACAGTGATAGTTTGAAATATATATATTTTAAATGCGGAAACGCGGTGTGCATTTGTGTCATTCCTTCACGGAAATTTCTGGTCACAAAAGCAAAGTTTGTGGGGAATAATAGCCATTTTCTGTAATTTTTAGGCATAAGCAATTTAAAAATAACACTTACTACCCAGGAACAAAAATCGTGTTACATAGTGATAATTAGTTACATTACTATAAATGCTAGTTATTATCAATATTATGAAATAATAATAATTATAATATATATAAACAAACTCCGCAACGGCACCACCTTCTCTTGCCAACTGCCACTCTGGGGAGGAGCGAGCGCTCTGAATCAGCGGCAGGGACAATTGAAGCGTCGTGCGCCGAGGCATTTCACGGCTTCTGTCGACGAGGGGAAGAGACTCAGCACCGTCATCTCCTGGTCACTTCTCGCAAGCCCCACGCCTATAACACCTGGCAAGCCCTACCGGTGGTCGTTGTGGTCACCCATAAAAGTACCAACCAGACTCTCAACCCTCCTCCTTCTCTAGAGATGCGCATTATTAATGGAGATTTGGTCACGGGTGAAATTCACTGCTGATAGTTATCAAAACAATTATTCACAAGCAAGCGATGCGCACGCATGTTCCTGCAGAAAGTTGTAATACTATTTCGTGCCGTATTTGACAGAGATCAACCCCCTTTAACGATCGGCTAATACGTCCTCCCCATCCCCGCTTTGAATCGTTTACCGGGCGAAACCCGTAACGACATAACGCGGACAACCCCTGGACACCGGGCCGCGGACGAGAAAACGAAATTCCCCTGGAAAAAAAAGAATTAATGAAGGATTTGTCTGGCATTGCGAGTCATAGTGGGAGCGCAGCAGGTCGTGTCAACTAGCACTGACCTCATGTACCGAATATCACAGAGCGGTGCGCGCCACGCACAGTGCTAGAGTGCGTGTGCGCGTGCACCCGCGTGTGCGCGTGTACCCGTGTGTGCGCGTGCACCCGTGTGTGCGCGTGCACCCGCGTGCACCCGTGTGCACGTCGGAGCGCACGCGTGCGACAGTGTGTGCGAGTGTGGCGAGCGGTGGTGCAGCGGTTAGCGCGCTGCTCTTCGAACCCCCGGCGAACCCGAGTTCGATTCCCGCTCACGGCTAACACCGGTGGGGATTATCTGAACCGGTCTTGGGCCTCCCCCGAGATCGACTCAGCCTCCGATGAGTGCCTGGGGCGGTGAAGTAAACACCGCCACTCGCGAGACGAAGGCGGCCGGGCGTGGTGCTGGCCACCCACCCCGTTGTGTGACGGGCCGGCCCTAATGGATGGCCCACACACAGCGCTTGCGCCCCAACAGTCTAAGGCGTTTAAAGAGGGCGGTGGGGGGTGGGTTGGGGGGTTGACGAGGCACAGGGGATGCAGGCTGCATTACGGGCGGCGCTGTAGGTGGTGGGGTGTGCGTGTGTGCGTCTGTCCGTGTGTGTGCGTGTGTGTCCGTGCGTGCCTGTGTGCATAGCGTTTTGCTTAAAACTCGCGTTTAATGAGACACCTAACCTTTAACGCTTGCCTTTACAAAAAAGAAAATCGGCAGGAATAATTCGACTCTAAATTGCAAAGGTACCGGGACCGCGTTATATATAGAGAGCGCAACGTTTATTTATTTATTAAGAATACTTACTTCTTGTGCCCACCCCCATTTTGCAAATGCAGTCGCCCCACCAGAGGCTGGGATGATTACGCCCGCACTTCTTTGCACTCACCAAAGACAAAGAAACCCCCCATAGCCTCAATACACAATTGGGGCAAGTGTTGTTAGCGAGCAGCACCTATGAAGGCCAAACACGGCGCACGATTGGGTGGGTGGCAAACTCCAAGCCCGGCCGCCTTTGTCTCCCCAGTGCTGATGTTTACGCAAACCGCACTGGGTACTTATTACAAGCTGAGTCAACATAGGGGAGGACCAGTTCAGATAATCGTCCCCGATTTTGGCCGCGAGCGGGAATCTAACTGGGGTTGCCGGGTTTTGTAGCGTCGTGCGCTAACCACTGCGCCGCCACTCCCCCATTTCCATTCAAACGCGCACACCCACACGCGATGCGAAGCAATGCAACGTGGATTTATACAGCATCTGGACACAAACGCAAGTGATTTGACCTTTTTCTTGGTTCTTTCGGTAAAGTCACGTAGAAGGGAAATTATAAAATAGTAAAAATTTTACATAATAAAATACAATTCTCAGAATTGCGAATTGCATTTTATTCTCAGAATTGAGAATTGTATTTTATAATGTTTTATTTTTATTATTTTATTATTTCCCTTCTACGTGACTTTACCGAAAGAACCAAGAAGATGAATCCCTGCAGTCACGAAAGCTTTAAATCGAAATTTGTGTTGACCTTGTTTTGCACCGCACGTAACCAACCGTGCTAATCGGAGGTGCGGGCGAAGGACAACAAACTAACCACACAAAACGCAGTTCTATAGAAATTAGTTATCAATCTAGATGGTTTCAAACTGCATAGCTCCAGTGGCTTCCTAATATCGGAAGTAAGAGCGTTCCAGACGGCCGTAGAAGCGCATCTGAAAGCGCGCGATGCAGTGGCCGTCTTTGTTGGATGGCGAGCCAGAAGCTGCTGTGGGGAGAGGTATGAGAGTGCGTGGAGGGGAGTAGAGTGAGATGAGAGGGGAGAGGCAGGAGAGTGTGTGGAGGGGAGTAGAGTGAGATGAGAGGGGAGAGGCAGTAGAGTGCGTGGAGGGGAGTAAAGTGAGATGAGAGGGGAGAGGTAGGAGAGTGCGTGGAGGGGAGTAGAGTGAGATGAGAGGGGAGAGGCAGGAGAGTGCGTGGAGGGGAGTAGAGTGAGATGAGAGATGGGAGAGTGCGTGGAGGGGAGTAGAGTGAGATGAGAGGGGAGAGGTAGGAGAGTGCGTGGAGGGGAGTAGAGTGAGATGAGAGGGGAGAGGCAGTAGAGTGCGTGGAGGGGAGTAGAGTGAGATGAGAGGGGAGAGGCAGTAGAGTGCGTGGAGGGGAGTAGAGTGAGATGAGAGGGGAGAGGCAGGAGAGTGCGTGGAGGGGAGTAGAGTGAGATGAGAGGGGAGAGGCAGGAGAGTGCGTGGAGGGGAGTAGAGTGAGATGAGAGGGGAGAGGCAGGAGAGTGCGTGGAGGGGAGTAAAGTGAGATGAGAGGCAGGAAAGTGCGTGGAGGGGAGTAGAGTGAGATGAGAGACAGGAGAGTGCGTGGAGGGGAGTAGAGTGAGCTGAGAGGCAGGAGAGTGCGTGGAGGGGAGTAGAGTGAGATGAGAGACAGGAGAGTGCGTGGAGGGGAGTAGAGTGAGATGAGAGGCAGGAAAGTGCGTGGAGGGGAGTAGAGTGAGATGAGAGGCAGGAGAGTGCGTGGAGGGGAGTAGAGTGAGATGAGAGACAGGAGAGTGCGTGGAGGGGAGTAGAGTGAGATGAGAGGCAGGAGAGTGCGTGGAGGGGAGTAGAGTGAGATGAGAGGCAGGAGAGTGCGTGGAGGGGAGTAGAGTGAGATGAGAGGCAGGAGAGTGCATGGATGGGCGTAGCCTGGAATCGAACTCAGGCGACAGGGTTCACGCGGCACTGCACCGCTGGGCCTAATCCAACCGCTAACCCCCACCTCAGGTGCATTGACCGCTTTCCAGTGTTGATGTTCACAGCACGGCCATAATTCACGCTCTGAGAGCAATTGGGCAGAGCGAGCACTTGTGCTCTGTGCTTGCGGGTCATTAGCCGAGCCCTCTGTGTCGCGTTAGCAGCAGCAGCAGCAGATGTCCTCCTTTGCAAAAAAAAAAAACTCTTTGACCTCTACTCTACCTCATCCGAGATCATCAACTGAGACTTGCGGGAATTGTAGCCGCGGCTACTTTGCCAGAAGTCCAGAGGTCATTTTTGCTCCTCGAGATCAGGACGCGCGGGTGCTGCCCTTTCCAATTGGGCGTGAAACCTTCCCCGGTCCCGCGGGCGCGCGCGAGGCCATCGGCAGCCGTCCCGACGTTCATCCTCGACGTGAGATCGATACCCGTCTCGCAGCGTTTGGCGGTGGCGGAACAATAGGCGGAGAAATACTTCGAATTATCGCGCAGCGGAGTCTAATTTACGGAGTCGCGCAATGGTTAAGGATTCTCCGCCCCGGAGATCGATGCGAGGGGACAATGCGAGACCCTGACAAAAAACGTTTTTTGGAATTGTCGAGGAGACAATTGCGCGGGTCGCCATGCGCTTCGATTCAGAAGGGGTCGCGACGCCCGATATTCCCCCCGGCTTCATTAAACCCGCTTCTTCGCGACGTGCGTCTTTCTCTCTCTCTTCTTCATTCCGCTTTCAGCAAAACTACGACGGTGCCGAAATTCAATCAAGTTTCCCCGCGCCCGTAGTTCAGCGGCCGAGCGCGGGCCAGGTGTAGCGGAGGCAACGACAAGGGCCCCGAATTCGCGGAAATGGCTCCTTGTTACGAGGCATAGATAATTGCGCGGCTGCTGGAGACTGATTTGTTTGTGCTGCTCCCGCGGTCGGGCGAGCGAGCGAGCGAGCGAGTCGTCGTTTTTTTTCTTTTTTGTTGTGTTCTCATGCCGGAGCAAGGAGCTCGATCTCCCGAGAGCGGCGAGTAAGAGATTCGTCCTGTGCTCGGCTTCACCCAGCGAGGACATTCAATCTCATTTCAACACGACTCCGACTTGATTTGCGCCGTAACAAGACATTTGTATTATCCCGGTACATTTTTTCGATGGCATCTCTGAGATCTCGAACTTTCAAGTCAAACCAGAGGCCAAACATTGGTGGGGTCAGCGGGCGGGGGGAGGAGTGGGGCTCATCTCATTTGCCGGCTCCACCGTAGACGCCTTGGCGGGTCTCGTAAGTGGCGACTGGCTACGGTTACGGAGCCATCGGCTACCCCCCCCCGCCCCCTCCCCCCGGCAACGAGGGGGGGGGTGGGGCTGCTCATCAGCCTGCGGGCTGCGGCCCAGGGGGCTGGTCGGGGCCGAAGGTTCTGGCGATGCCACACGGCGCTGGTCGGCACCGTCCGCGTGTCGCGCCGCGTTTATTTTACTTCTTCCCCCCCCCCCCACGTGCTCCATCCACCCCGCCCCCCCCCGAAATCATCCGCCCGTCGCTCCGCTGGGAGGGAGAAAGCGTGAGCAGCTGCCCTCGAACGGAGCGGCAAATTAGACAGGGACTTGTCACGGGGGCAGGATAACTTGAAAGTGTGAACGCCGCTGCTGCCGCTGCTGCCGCTGTTTGTGCCCGCGGTGTCTACAGCAGCCCCCTCGGGCGGGTGCACAGCCTTTGATGTCCTCGCAGAACACAGCCCCCACCCTCACCTCCACCCTAACCCCCACACACCTCCCCACCCTCACCTCCACCCTAACCCCCACACACCCCTCCCCCTCACCTCCACCCTAACCCCCACACACCCCTCCCCCTCATCCTCACCTCCCCCCTAACCCCCACACACCCCTCCCCCCCCCACCCTCACCGATGCGTGTTCGGATTCAACCGCTTGTTGGTCAGCACGATGACCTGCGGGAATTTTCGTCCACGCGCAAGCTGCTTCTTCTGGCACTGTGCAGCGAAACGTCGGACATCGTGCCGAACAACACCAACAACTACACGGGGCGCAAACCCAGCGCGTGTCGCAGAGCTCGTCCGGTCTCGGAAGGGAAGCAGAGGAGTTGATCCTGGTTCGGCAAATGGATGGAAGACTGGCTGAGAAGAGGCCACCAGGTGTTGTGGGATTCGATGGCAGGAGAGCGATGGCCTCGTCCCTCTGGGCGTGGAGGGCTGCTGAGTGTGATGCCCTCGTACGCGACGTCGCTTTCCTGTGGGGTTCTCTGCCTTTCTCCCACACCACAAAGACAAACTCTCGTTTCTTGAATTTGACGAAAACACCCCAATGCAGCAGGGCCCTCCCTCCTGAAGAAGAGTCCTAATTGAGGCTCAATGAGGCTCTCCAGGGCAAACAGTTTATTGGCAAAAGTTTTAAAAAATTTGAATTATCATCTGGAGAGACGAATGCTGGGCTATTTAATTTTATATTTTGAACGCCAAACTATACACAAACAGTAAACATCTCTGAAGCCACACTAATTGGCGTAAGAGCCGCTCTGATTACTGCAAATAATTAAACCGCACACAGTTCATCGGCAGCCGTGATCGATCCACTGCAAGCTACCGCCACGCTTTGCATTCGCACGGAATTATAACCTCACACACTGAATTGAAACGTAGTAATCTCATTAGCACGTCGTCATTGCATGAAGGCGTGAGCTTTCTTCACACGACGATTGCCATCCGAGTGCGGCTTGTCCGAGAGTTCAAACGATGCCACTGCCGAAGTTGCCCCGCAGTCGTCGGCGGCGAAAGTTGGACGGAATAAATGAACAACAACAACAACAACCACCACAACAAACGCCACGTAGCCCAACCCGAAAAGCCGCAACTTCAATACGCATGAATGGACAACTCGAATAGGTCGGAATACGGCATGAATTATTCCGGCTCTCCCAGAATTCTGGCTTACTTGAGACCGGCCACCAGAGACTGTTTTAACCCCTGAAACGGAGCGATGCGCACGGGACGACGCTTCGCTCGCCATCCACGCGTACAGCGCGCGCGAGCGCGGTGCGGAACTGATCATCACCATCGCCATCTTCTTGGGAGAGGTCTACTTCCCGATGCAACCATTGATTTATCGATCCACCCGCGGTCCATCTTTCATTGTCTTTAATTACCGCGGTGGTCTCAGCGGGAACGGCGGCTGTGAGAAGAATAAAAAAGCAGCAACCATCTGCTACCATTTACTGCTCCCGAAGCAAAGAACAACAACAACACGCACCACCACCACCACCCCCGCCACTACCCCGCCGAACCTCTCGCTTTACAGCACATAACTCTCGAACGGGTGCATTAACGTCACGCAGAGAACACGAGAAATATAAAACCCTCCGGAGGCAAAGGGTTTGAAGGATACAGGAAGGATAAAGGTGTGAGCGACTGCCTTTGTACCAACTATCTCTAAATCAGCTCAAGCCTCCCGTGAAGCACGTGACTTGTTTGTGACCACGCCCACTATGAACCCCCGCCCACTGCGAAAACAGACGCTGTTCCTCCGTGCAGCTCACTTCGGATCGCCCCTTCCTTCTCTCTTCCCTCCCCTCTCATCTTCACCACACTCTCACCATCCCCGACATCATTTCCCCCTCTTCCTACTCCTCTTCCTGCCCTGCGCTCTTCCTCTCTCCCTGCTGCTCATCTCGAGTCCTGCCCTCATCTTTGCCCGTCTCTGGCACTTGCGTCCCCATAGCTGCCCGTTCCCACTCAGCTTGCACCCCCCCCCCCCTTACCCCCCCCTAACCATGCCCCCCCCCTCCACCCCCCCGACTGCTACCCTTTTGCGTACCAGGACTCGACTCCCCTTCCTGTGGTGCGGTGCCACGGGTGCAGAGGTTTATGTAATCTCATCTGCACCACCTCTGTCCTATCGAGAGAAGTAATAATGATGGAAATAAAACAACAGATATATCACACACACACACAGGGCTGTGATGAGAACACATGCGACACACTCCGCTTTCCGACTCGTCAAACAAACTCGGCTTGATCGAGGCTGACGTGAGCTGGTTATGACTTGAGAGTTTGTTAACAGAGCGAGAGGAGACGGGCACTGTGAATATTGACTGGCGTGCGCTTGTGTCTACGTGAGGCTGTGTTTTGTTTCTGTGTGTCTGCCCCTTTGTGTGTGTATGTGTGTGTGCGTACATACGGGGAGCGGTTGTGTTGCGCTAGCGCGCTGCCCTACGACCCAGGCCACCCGAGTTCGATTCCCGCTCACGGCCAACACCAGTGACGATTATCTGAACCGGTCCCGGGCCTCGCCTAGCTCGACTCAGCCTCAAATTAGTACCTGATGCTGTGTGTAAAGATCGTTACTAGGGCGACCGTGCGTGGTGCTGGCCACCCACCCCCTTGCGTACCGTGCCGGACTTCATAGGGGCTCGCTAGCAGCACTTGACCCAACAGTCTGTTACAGGCTATACGGGGGATCTTTGTATTTGTTTGTGTGTGCATGTGATGTGTGTCTGCACTAGTTGGTGCGTAATAACCTCAATCAATGGCTTTGTCCCAAACTACGTGAAGTCAGCTGCGAGTGGGTCCGCTCACGGAGCCACGTGGCAGGTTACTGGATTCCTCTATGGCGTTACTCGACCCTGCCATAGGAATGTGGAATGTCCACCACTGGCTCAAGCCTGTAAACGAGAGACGACCATCCCGCCTCAATGTTCTAGTGAGCGACCGATCACTCTGCCCGAATGGCAGAAATACCTTGACATATCTATGCATCTCTGAATCTCTGCTATGGCCCCGTTAGTGTTCAACACACTTTGAGTCTCTCACCGTTTGGGCGAACACCCCGGGGCCGGCCTAGGACACGCTGCCGACGAGACTATGTCCCCAGGAAGAGCTGGAGTCTGTCGCCAGGGAAAGGGAGGTCTGGACCGCCACTACTCAACACGCTGCTGCCACCGCGACCCTCAACAGGACAAGCGGACTCAGAAACTAACGAACGAGCCGTTTGAAAAAACTAAAAGTCGTCGTTGCCCTTCAGCGGCGGCCACTGCACGGGCGACGTCGACCAACCTGCACGTGTCACGAGCCCCGCGACCCAAGGTGAAAACACAAGGGCCGGAGACTGTCGGAGCAGATCACAAAGCTCGCTGTGCGTCAAATGGCGCAACAGCTGAAGCGATCCGGAAGATCGGCAGGAGCGGTGGTAGCGAGGCGTGGTTCCGGCATGAAACTAAACTGAAAGGAGTAATGTTTTCAAACCTAGAGTAATGTTTTGTTATTTTACCAGGTAAGGCCCCAGTGAGCTACGTAGGTCTTTTGCAGAAGGGTCTGAAAATGATAGCTCAACGAAGTGGCTTCTACCATCGTGTGGAAATGTACAGCGGCCACACGCAATACTCTGAGCGCGTGATGTTGATTCTACACGTGGAGGAAAACCAAAGGACATGGAAGAAAAAATCCCACGCGACCACGGGGAGCGAAAGACACGCGTCAGGGTCGGGATCGAACCCACGGCCTTCTGTAGACCAGGCGAGGTGGTTAACACCCCCTAGCCACCGTGGCCCACGCTCAGCATCAACTCCTTCGGCCGCGATGACCTCTTGACCTCGAGGCGTCGTTAAACCTGTGGTGGCGTTTGGGGCCGCAACAACGACAGAGAGACAACCCCGAGGGTGCCCAGCCTCCTCTCTTGTCACCGCCGCAACACAATGGGAATGCTTTTTTTGTCTAGCATCGATGTCTAGCATCGATGCGTCTCCTCACAAACAGCGGCATTCACGTCTTCTGCCTTTTCCAATTCTCCCTTCTCTCCCTCCCCCATTACTTCCTTCATTTTACGAGTAAATAACCGCTGACCTGGAGCTCATTAAGAAGCTGTGTCTGCACATAGTTCCAAAGTGTTGTTATTTCCCTCCCCGCTCTTGCTGCTTGCTTGCTTGCACAAGCGAAGCACATTTGGATGATTATGGAAGAGTTTTTTTTAAAGAGCCGGAGATTAAACAATGCATTCTCCATTTGGCCCGCAGCCCCACGCGCCGCAGATAAATGACCACCGTTTAGTAGAAGAAGCGAAGTGAATCTCCGTCTCCACCACGGAATCCTCTCCGAACATCGAGCGAATGGATTCAGCGCGCGAGCGGGCGAGCGAGCGATGGGCCGTTTAAAATGTACGCGGAGACTCCATAGGCCATGGCAATACAACAAATACAATAAATAAATACGCCCGATCAATTATAAATAAATAAACAACTTTTCAGAGCCGCGCGCATTCATTGATGAAATGTACTGGAAATTAACGCGGCATCTGAACCTAAACGCACGCCCCCGCCCCCCCCGTGATCACCGCGTAGATCGGAGCGGATCGCGTTGATTAGCCGGGCGCTGTGGCGCGCTCAGCGCAGGCGAACGAGACGACGACGCGGACGAGATGACGAGATGGACGCGACGACGCATCATTGAAGCACTCCCCTGGGGCTCGCGTCGCACGGGATCGCGCCTTTAACGAGGTGGAATGGGCCCCACGCTGCCGCCTCTCGGGATGCCGCCGCCGCGTCTTTTGGCTGCTGACGGGCAAGTTGCGAGACAGCTCTTCCTCATATTCTTCTTCTGTCGTTCGAGACATCATGTCCGACGTTTCGCCGCCACGCGCTGCGAGCTTTCGTCGGAAACTGCACCGGACTCCCGATTAAGTGGTGCGTCCTCAAGAAGCTCCCGGCACGTGGGGCGAAACGTCGGACATCGTGACCGAACAACAACAACTACGCGTCGGAGGGCTCTGCAGGACTGCCACGAAGCCCAACGCAGTAGCAGTTCCACAATCTTGTACTTACACGTCGGACACTTTTAAAGAAAAGCTGTGATCATTAGTTTAATCGTGAAATTGGGAAGAGTTACCTCTACCGATCAGCACTCGCTTTCAGATAATGATAGTAACAAAAACAATTCCTCCACGTGGCCCACCTTTCTCGTTGATCAAGACACGCTCACGAGACCCCCAGAGCGCTGAGATAAAAGTGACCTTCCACGCACGCTGGGGCTGACACACGGCGGGAGACGGAGCCGTTCAGCTTCATGCGCGCGTCGAACCCTCGTCAAGAAGCTCTAAACCATCATCACGCCAACTCATCCGGTCGTCATCCTCGCCAGCGGCAGCTGCGGCTTTTCGCTGTCATCGAACAAAGGCGGCGGTCACAGCATCGCGCGGCGCTTTCAGATGCGCTTCCGCGGCCGTCTGGAACGCTCTCTTCCTTCCAACTTTAGGAAGCCACTGGAGCTACGCACTTTCACATCATCTAGGTTGACAAACGAATTTCTTTAGAGCTGCTTCATGTGTTCAGTTTGTTGTCCTTCCCCGCACCTCTGATTAGCGCGGTTCGCTACGTACGGGGCAAAAGAAGTTCAACAAACGTACAACAAAACCCATTGACGTATAATCCCATTAACAAGCCACGTTTTACAAAAACACACCACAGATGTCGTCGCCCGCGAAACTAAAATTATGCCCCGTGCGACCGTGCGTATCGTTCGAATGGTGATGACATTTTGACGGCGAGTGTCGCCTAATACGTGGAACTGTCCTGATGAGGACAACGATGAGGTGTGACGTAGCGAGATGACGATGATGATGACGACGATGACGACGACGATGACGACGACGAAGACTCACAGCCGCTCGGCGCGTTGCGGGGGTTTTAAATTTGTTTCTGCTTCCAAAACAATATATGCATCCTTCCAACCGGCCCCCCACGCATCTTCGCGCACAACAAACCATTCGCACGAAACACTGGCCACCAGCACAGCACGTGAACGCAGCTTCTTTCACCCCAACAGTCGCAGGAAACCGGCACCAGCTCCAAGTGAAGCTGTCCCTCTCCTGCTCCTCCTGCTAAGCTGCGAGACGCGTACCTTCATGATCACTCGTAGGGCCTGAAACTCACCTGCACAGGCAGCCCAGCACATTAGACCGCACACAATGGGGACGTGACGGACGGGGCTGGCTGTCGAGCGAAAAGTCTTGCACTCAACGTTTCGTGGCCAAATCACCCAGAACGTGAGAGCTCGGAGGCTAAGCAAGTCCGAGCCTGGATAGCGATTGGATGGGTGACCACTTTGCACGCCGATGTTGCTGTGGGTTGCGAGGTCACGTGGCGTGTGCAGCAGATGGCAGTGCAGCAACACTCTACTCTACTTCTATGCTTCCACGTCTAAGCACCCACGCTTTCACCAATACCGCACTGACCAGCGTGGTGAAGTATGGTCACACAGTCCCACCCGGCACAGTGCAGGTGGATCGGAAAAATAAGAGTCGCACACGCACGGTGCAAGGGACACCACGGTGGCTATGATATGTTAACTCCCTCGCCTGGTATACAGGAGGTCGTGAGTTCGATCCCGACGCTGACACCTGCTGCTGTATATTTGGAGTATGTGTGTGTCTCTCTCTCATCATCATCACGGTGGCTAGGAGATGTTAACTCCCTCGCCTGGTATACAGGAGGTCGTGGGTTCGATCCCGACGCTGACACCTGCTGCTGTATATTTGGAGTATGTGTGTGTCTCTCTCTCATCATCATCACGGTGGCTAGGAGATGTTAACTACCTCGCCTGGTATACAGGAGGTCGTGGGTTCGATCCCGACGCTGACACCTGCTGCTGTATATTTGGAGTATGTGTGTGTCTCTCTCTCATCATCATCACGGTGGCTAGGAGATGTTAACTACCTCGCCTGGTATACAGGAGGTCGTGGGTTCGATCCCGACGCTGACACCTGCTGCTGTATATTTGGAGTATGTGTGTGTCTCTCTCTCATCATCATTACGGTGGCTAGGAGATGTTAACTACCTCGCCTGGTATACAGGAGGTCGTGAGTTCGATTCAGACCCTGACATCTGCTGCTTTATATTTGGAGTTTGCGTCTCTCTCCCCGTGGTCGCGTGGATTTTCTCGGGATCCTCCGGCTTTTCCCCTCCACATTTAGAAACGTGCGTTGAGAGTATTTGGCTGCTATAAATGTCCACGTGACAATACGCCACTTCGCTGAGCTATAAGTTGTGATAACCAGGTAGCTTCTGAAGAACGAGCTATATGGCTCAGCGGGGCCTTACCTGGTAAAATAAAAAAAAACTAAATATATATAGCACCTATGTATGTGTGTTGAACTCATGTTGCACCGTACATAGCCAACCATGCGAATCGGATTTTCTTCGCTACATCTCATGGTAATCCAGAAAGCTCAGTGCAAGAGTGTACCTCTTCACTGCACGAGATGCGTAGTGTTTCTGCAGACTCAATCATTGTTTATCATTTACATGTGCACGGCGAGACAATGAAATCGGGAACTGAAGCGTTAAACCCCGATAATTAATTGAGTCTTTGGGTGCGAGCTGTCAGTTTGGGCACATCAGTCCTCTGGACGGGCGTGCCAGCCAGCGGAGGTTATCGTTCACCTGTTACGCGTTCATTGGAAATGACGCCCAGCTGCGTTCACCAAAGGCGACCTCTGTATAGCAGAGCCAACACGCAGACAAGGTCTAATCGCGCCTACCACCCTCTCCCAACGACTCCCCCCCTCCTCTCCGTGTACGCAATGCATGCGCGTCTCTGTCAGTCTGTGTGCTCACAGTGGGGAGCGGTGGTGTAGCGGTTAGCGCTACGCTGCGCTATGAACCCGGCGACCCGGGTTCGATTCCTGCTCACGGCCAACACCAGTGACGATTATCCGAACCGGTCCTGGGCCTCCCCTAGGTCGACTCAGCCTCAAATTAATACCTGGTGCGGTGTGTAAACATCGCCACTGGGGAGACAAAGGCGGTCGGGCGTGGTGCTGGCCACCCACTCCCTCGTGTGCCGTTCCGGCCTTCATAGGTGCTCGCTAACGGCACTTGCCCCTACAGTCTGTTAAGGCTATACGGGGGATCTTTGTCTTTGTGTTCACTAACGGCACTTGCCCCCAAAAGTCTGTTGAGAATATAGGGGGGATCTTTGTCTTTGTCAAAGTGTGTGCATTTGAAATGGGCGCGCTACCAACCCGGCCACCCGAGTTCGATTCCCGCTCACGGCCAACACCAGTGACGAATATCTGAACCGGTTCGGGGACTTCCCGGCATCGACTCCGCGGTCAACGAGAACCTGGCGAGGTGTTTGATCACCGGCACGGTCTCGTGTAGGGCTCCGGCCTTCATAGGTTCTCGCTGACAGTAATTTCCCCAACAGTCTGTTAAAGGCTACACGGGGGACCTTGGTCTTTGTGTGTGTGTGTGTGTGATTGATGGTCAAGTGATCAACGCACTCTGTTTTTCTCCTGGAAACCTGAATTTGAGTTTCTGGCCATGTTCAGCATTAGTGGCAACTCGTAGCCTCCCCTAGGTTAACTTTAAACACCCTTGCACATCACCTGGAACTGTTCCAGAACATTGTCTATGAACCGAAGATGTGCACCACTTATTGATGAGTTCACCGTGCGTGTGTGCTCTGTTGGTGATTGATTCCGTAACGTAGTTTTTGCTCTGATCGCTATTTGGTTCATTGGTGTCCTCTGCGTATACGTTATCGGTTATTTTTTTGTCGCTTCGGTGACCCAATCCGGTCACGCTCTTGCAAAACGAGACCCACCCTGGACTCGTGAGATCTCACCTGGCCGAACAAAGTCAACTCGAGCCTGTGCGGAGCGATGTTCACGCGCACGGCGCCGGCCGTATCGTTCTCTCTCTCTTCGTCTCGTTCTCCCTCTCTTAGACTCGCCACCAATGTATGTTGACCCCGCTCCGCCGTGAGCGCGTTCTATTTTTATTACACGCTTTTGTTTAACTCACTCCGTCTGTTTTCGTATCCTTAAAAAACATCTTGTAACTCAATTTTTACCCACTTCCCAATGTGCTATCGACTGCAAACTTGGTATACTTATGTCATACTGATGACAAGGCTATATTCTATCATAAAATATATGTATCTTTTAACATTTTACACGCTTTTATTTAACTCACGCTGTCTGTTGTCGTATCCTCAAATCTTGTAACTCTATTTCAACCGTCTTCCCAATGTGGTATAAACTGCAAACTTGGTATAGGTATGTCATACTGATGACAATACTATATTATATCATAAAAAAATACAAATAATAATTTTTAAACGATATTTTTTACGGGTCTAATTGTCCACGCTCAACTCACGTTGCCTGTAAGTCACCACGGGCCCCAACGCAAGCTGCGGGGCCACTTCCTGGAGTCGTGGAGTTCTGCCATTACGAGTACGGCACATTTCATTAAAGCGTGTTTAAATAAAAACTATTTTAAAATATTTTATTTCAACACCAACGATTTGTCTCCTGCATCCGCGACGTTTCGACGTCTCCTACCCCCCGGAAGTCCTCGCGGACGAGGTGATCCCTCGCAAGCGATCGTTCAGGTTGTGTATTTGAATACATCAATACCCCCCCCCCCCCCCAAAAAAATACGAGTGTAAACTCAGCTCCGAGATGAGCACTTTGGTGCGGCGGGGGACATCAGCACCGCGGAGACGAAGGGCGGTGGACAGCGCGACATCCACCCCTCGTGCGCCGCACTGGCCTTAATAGGTGCTCGCTAACAGTACCTGCGCCTGCGATTTGTATTCAGGGAATAATACGGCATCCGTGGGTCTTTGCGTGAGCGCGAATGTGCGCCACACATGCATGCATGCACGTGCGAGCGCGCGCTAGTGAGAGGCTCCTATTTGAAAGCGGTGCATTATTCACGCGGTAATGCGGAGGGCTCACTTCTTATCGCACGAAAATTGACAACGTTAAACATGCGCTTTGCAAACACAGACGCACGCTCGCGCGGAGATCTTCACAGAGCATTGCACCACCACCACCTCCCTCCCTTCCTCCGCCACCACACCACCCAACAAAACCCACACACAGACACACACACGGGCGCGCGCGCGCGTGTCGCAGGAGTTGGTGGCCTAAATAATAAAATGCGTATTTGTCTGTGCGGCTGTCAAAAAAGTTTGCTCGGAATGAGTCGGGCTGCTTGCATCTCTCATTAGCCCGCGACACAAGCAGCTCCCTCCCCGCTCCCTCCCCCCCAAGGCTCTACAGAGGAAAGTCATCCATTGCCGGCTCTGGGTGTGTTTCCTTACTGATGACTGGCGCACAGAGAAGAAGCTCTGGGGCAGTCGACTGAGCGGCGCCGAGCGCTCTGCCGAGTCAGTATCGCCCCCCCCCCCAGCCCCCCCCCCCCCACCGCGGAACAGAAGCTGCGACGCGAGCGGTAGGAGGCAGTACAGCAAGCAGGTTGCAAGAGGCTGCCTGCTCGCTTATTGTTCCTGCCTTTGGCGACGTGAGCCAGCCTACCGCCGTCGATGACTCTACTACCGAGCATCGTTCCCATCGCTTGCACAGAAACGGGTAATACCGTGACGAAGCAAGTTTTGAAAAAATAATAATAATGCGCCTCTGTTACCACGTGTGCCGCTGGACGGGAGGTGACGGGTGGGGCTTGGTGACATCAGCATCATCTGTACGCGATCCGACTGTGGCCTCTATAGTTTTTGGAGCGCAGCTCGAGGCTTTCTTTTGTCATTTAAAATAATTAAACCTCGTAATGTTTGTCATCATTATCAGGCATGAACTATCCACTGCTGGATGAAGCCCACCCCCCCCCCCCCCCCATCTGTCACACGGACGCGCTCGCTATGAAACGATGCCTTCGACTCCGGCACGCGAAGCCGATTTCATCGCTCCATCTTCGCGGCGCATCGACCCCCGGGCGATCTTCTCCCTTTAACTGTTCGTGTGGTTTATTTAGCAGCGTTATTTATGTATTGTCCGCACCGACCGCTGACGATGATTCCGTGTCATCGTTATCAAGCGAAGCGAAGCAATTACCAAGCTAGGAAGCGAGGTTGGGCGTGGGGGGCAGGGTTTGATCCGAACCGCGGTGTCTCATCAAAACTCAATGGCTTCGAACTGTTTTTTGTGCTTAGTTTGTTGTTCTTCCCCCACAAATTTGATTGGCTACGTACGGTGCGAAAGAAGTTCAACGTACATACAGCGTCTTAACCGTTCCCGACAAGCAACAGCAGTCAGAGCCGTACGTTAGACCACGTGAACACGGGCCTGGTGAACACGGCGGTACGCGTGGCTAAGGAAGGAGCTAATTTATCAGAAAACTCTCGTACGATGACAGTATGAATACATACACGTGGACGGTAATAAATGAATAAAGCTAACGAAACAAATGAGTGCATTCATGGGAGCGAGCGAGAGAGAGATAAATAAAACGCTTAGCGTGTGTTTTGACATCAAATCAAAAAGATCAGGGGTTACGGAAAACATTAATTAATCACCGACTCGCAGATAACAGGCTTTTTTTTATTCCGAATAAACAACCTCACGGAGAAAAATAAATCACAATTTTTGCAGAAACAATTAAAATGTCTCACCCTCAAAACAACCGAATGTGTGCAGAGTGAGATCCGCGGTGTCGATGCGCGTTTCACGAACGGCCTGGCCCGGCGGGGAGAGAGAGACACGAGCCGAGAGATCCACGAGGAGAGAAAGAGACACGAGGATAGAGAGAGTCGGAGGCCGTCGGACTGCGAGAAGGGCTTCGTGCAGAACGAGAGAGAGCGAGAGAGTGAGCGAGAGAGTGAGCGAGAGGTGGGGTTTTACATAAAGCTAAGTTTAAAAATGTAAAAAAAAAATACTAAATGATGAACGAAGCAAAGTGCCGAATACACCGAGCATCTTCTTGTTTCCACTGATCGTAGAAAAGAGGAAAAAAAGAGACCCGAGGAGAGAGAGACACGAGGAGAGAGATACACGAGGAGAGAGATACACGAGGAGAGAGAAACACGAGGAGAGAGAGACACGAGGAGAGAGAGACCCATGATCGCGCCACGGAAAAATTAAAAGGAGTAAAAAGTGTTACTTAGACTGTCAACTTAATTTGTTGTTTTAAACTAGCGTTGCCGCAGTATAAGTTTACCGGTAAGATACGATATAACATATCTACGAGACGGCGATGATCGCGATGTCAGTTTCCCCTTAACTTTGCTCTTGCATTTTACACATCGTTCGACGCGTCGTTGCGCATTGAATGCACTTGGAGTGCGAATCGCGCTCCGCTCAAAAGCGCTGGCGGCACCTCAGCCTCCCCCCCCCAGCGGCAGCTCTCGCGTGCGACACTCTCCGCGGCCGCTGCTGCGACTCTGCGATCCGTAACTTGGAGGACGCAAAATCCAGCGGGCTACACATTAGTCCGGAAAGAGTTGAACCCAACAACCGTCTAATGGGTCGTGGCTATATAAATATATTTTACTTTCATTATAATTATTATTGCGAACGTCAACGTACCAGTTGTTTCATACATTGTGTCGGGAAATTAAATGTCATAAATAATATTTTTTATCAACGTGAACCACGACATGCGATGTTATTGCGCAAAAACGGACGAGAAGATTACCGTGAAATGTTTCTATGATGCGGTGAGTCGCGCGGTGTGTCACGTGGTGTGTCGCGCGGTGTGTCACGTGGTGTGTCACGCGGTGTGTCGCGCAGTGTGTCGTGCGCACTCTCCGCATATCGCGGCGGTGCGAGCTCCAAGCGGCCAGTGGGACGTGACACTTTTTTAGTCCTTTCTCCGGCACCTCCGATCAACACGGTTGGCTACGTACGGTGCGAAAGAAGTTCAACGCACAAACGTGGGCTGTGAAGATGGCATTCGCTCTGTTATACCTCCGCTGCTGAAACCGATTCCTCGCCACGCACCTTGACCCTTGAGTGAAACGTAAATGTAGCAGAGACTGAGCAAACGCGCCGAGACGGTCCAACAGAGGAGCCTCTGTTTATTTCTCCTGAGCGATGTTTTGTCATCGTTAAGATTCACCCATTTTGCGACGAGAGTTTGCATCAACAAAAAGCTGCCGGAACGCGAGAAGTGGTAGCGGCTGCGTCCCGCGCAATTTGAAACGAAAGAATACACCTTCTTGGTTCTTTCGGTAAAGTCACGTAGAAGGGAAATAATAAAATAATAAAAATAAAACACATAGTAAAATACAATTGTATTTTATTGTATTTTATTATATATTTTATTATGTTTTCTTTTTATTATTTTATTATTTCCCTTCTACGTGACTTTACCGAAAGAACCAAGAAGATGAATCCCTGCAGTCACGAAAGCTTTACATCGCAAGAATACACCTTTGCGTTTTTGCGTGTTGTTATTCCTTTCTCCGAGATTTTGTCCTCCATATTCATAATTCATCATCGCAATCATTTGATGTTGGCGCACGCAACTTTTCATTTAATTCCTAACCGCATCATGCATTTGCGTGCGTAATGATAATAGGGACAGATTTATATATTTTTTTTCGTCGAGAAATAATGGCACAAGTATAAAGATCAAATGATGCTTTGAGTTATAGTCAACATAGGGCCGTCTGCATTTCGTGACGGTACACTACAAAGCCCTGTACCCGCCAAGGAAACCAAAGCAGGATATATCTCTTTGTGAATTCAATCATTCATTAATTCATCCGCTCATTTATTTATTCCCCCCACAACGTAAAGATCTGAAAACGGACGGGACGCGCGGCGAAGGGAGGAGATGTCACGCGCCACCATCCAGCCCCAGCGCCTGCCTCGTGAAGAGCCGAGAAGAGTCAGAGAGTGGCTCTGATGAAAGGGGACATCACACGCGGACAGCGAGAGGCTTGGCAAAAAATTACACGCTTTCAGGCGCAAAACCACCCCCCCACACACAAGATAGAGAGAAGAGACATCATTCGAAAATGTGCGAAGATAACCGACAGGGTTTCGCAGTACCGCGGGGGTGATAATGGTCATGGAGTTGGGAAAGTGGTGGTGGCTGTGGATTACCGAGGGGGGAGGAGGCTGATGTTGTTGGTGGTGGTGGTGGCGGCGGATGGAGGGGATGGAAGTGTCGGTGGTCAAGGAGTGAGGAGAGAAAGTGGCGGTGAATGGGGAAGACGGTAGTGGGGTGGTGGTGGCGGGGGAGATGGAAAGGGGGCGTGATCCAATGATTTAACAAAACAGATTTGTCCGACCAAGATGCGGCGGTGGGAAGTCAGTACGTGGGCTAGGACACGCCAGCAAATAGGCTGTGCGTTCTCAAGAGTGCTTCAGAAAATTATGACAGACATTCTACGGCATTACCTTTCTCAACAAGGGGGCACTTTCAGCTACAGAGGCTGGGAGATAGAGAGAAAAAAGAAACGTGCACTTCACCCCCTGTTATTTCTGTAATTTTTTCCCCCCCGGTTTTTCTTTGTCTCTGCACCACTCGCCTTGCAAGACGGCTGATCGTTATTGTATGAAGTTACGCGTATGAAATGTCATTGTCGCTAAATAGCGGCTGGGTATTGGAGATGTGTACACAAAGACAAAGATCTCCCGTATAGCCTGTTGGGGCAAGTGCTGTTATCGAGTAGCACCTATGAAGGCCGGCACGACACACAATGGGGTGGGTGTGGCCAGCACCACGCCCGGCCGCCTTTGGCTCCCCAGTGGCGATGTTTTTTACACCACACCAGTACTCATTTGAGGTTGAGTCGACCTAGGGGCGGCCCAGGACTGGTTCAGATAATCGCCACTGGTGTTGACCGTGAGCGGGAATCGAACTCGGGTTGCCGGGTTCGCAGCGCAGCGTAGCGCTAACCGCTACACTACCGCTACGTACATACGCACATGGAGGTCCAAAGCGCACAGTTATGCACGCGGACGTTCACATACACGCACGCAAACGCTCACACGTACGTAACGACAAAGATCCCCCGTTATAGCCTTAACAGGCTTTGGGGTCAAGTGACACATACCCATGCAAGGGTATATTCTCGCGCGCGCGCTCAGACATACGCATGCAAGTCCACACACACTTATGTAAGCAGGTGGAACTTCTTTCGCACCATACGTAGCCAACCGTGCTAACCGGAGGTATATCCATGCATGGATATACACAGGCAGACAACTCCCTGCATAGCCTTGGGCAGACTATTGGCCGGGGGGGGGGGATGGGTGGAGTACTGTTAGCGAGCACCTATTAAGGCCAGCACGGCAAACAAACGATTGGGGCGGCCAAAACCACGCCCGTCCGCCTTTGTTTTCCCAAGCGCTGCTGCCGCTGTTCCTGCTGCTGCTGCTTTATATCGCTCGTGACACTGCCGCAAGCCGTGGCCGGGAATCGAACTGTAAACGTTCGGACTGATAGCGCGGCGTGCTCTAACCACTGCGCCACTCCTCCCTACACACGCAGTACACACATGTTCACATGCAATGCTCGGCACGCACAGACGGACACAAAAGACACCCGAATGATTAGTCTGTGTGGTATTCTATACACGTGAGTCTGCGAGTGATGTCTACGAAGTAGAGAGTGGTGGTTTGTTGTTGTTGTTTTTTTTATTGCCATTATCCTTGTAACCTTGCTAAAATGCCTAGCCATGCACAATAGCTGCGGCCGTGGCCCTCCCCTAGGTCGGCTCAGCCTGACATTAGTTCTCGAACATCAGCACACGGTGGGTAGGTGGTGGAGGTGATGGACGCGTGAGATCTGAGCATTACCCCTTTCCCTAGCGTGCCGTGCAGGCCGCAATAGACGATCGCTAACATCATTTGCCCAGGCAGCTGTGGAGGCTAAAAGGAAGAAGATATATGCCTTTAAAAAATATATATAATAAGTACAAACTATGACAATACTTCCCTTCGGGAAGGTAAGTGCTGTGCGTTTAAAACGAAACAATCAGCGTTAATGGCTAATGCCTGGCTTTCGAAAACATCACTCAAATCTGCAATGCACTCTCCGCTTCCACCCCCCGACTAAAAAGGTCGTTAGAATGCGTCCAACGTTTTAGTCAAATGCGCGTCCCTCGCTCTGATCCCCCCCCCCCTAACACACACACACCTCAGCGCGCCACTTTCACCGAGATTCCGATTCGTAATTGATTTTCCGCGGCTCTGGGTCTCGGTTAATAAAACCTGAACACGCCTGTGTGTGTTTCGTCAAGGCCCTCCACCGCTTGGACGTCCCCGACTCAGCCCCCAAAACAACAACAACAACAACGCAAATGAAAATCTGCCACGCGTACGCAGAGCCGCGTGGCAGCCAGCGCCGATTGCACCGTCTTGTTTCGCTCGCTCCTAAAATGTTTCCGTTCGACTCGTGGGTCACCGCTCCAAGTTGCTGCTCGGCGCGATGCTGCGGTATCTGCGCTTGCCTAGCGCGCGTTCTGATCTCTGGCGCTCTCTCTCTCCTCTCTCTCTCATCTCTCTTTTTTTTTACGATCAGTGGAAACAAGAAGATGCTCGGTGTAGTTGGCACTTTGCTTAGTTCATCATTTCGTAATTTTTATTAATTTTTTTTTTACTTTGCTTTATGTAAACCCCCACCCCTCGCTCACTTTCTTATCTCTCATGTCTCTCCTCTCTCTCTCTCCTCTCTCTTGTCTACGATCAGAGGGAACAAGAAGATGCTCGGTGTATTCGGCAATTTGCTTCGTTCATCATTTTTTTTAAATGCTTTGCTTTACGTAACCCCCCCCCCCTTTTAAATGAAAGATTTAACAAATATTATTTCCTCTGCTCTCCTTACCCCTTCCTTCTCTCTCTACCCCCTCTCTGCCCCCCCCCCTCTCTCTGTACCCCTTCTCTTCCTACTCCCTCCCCTCTCTCTCCCTCCCATCTCTCCCACTCTCATCTCTCTTCTCTCTCTTTTTTTACGATCAGAGGAAACAAGAAGATGCTCGGTGTAGTCGGCACTTTGCTTCGTTCATTATTTAGTTTTTTTTCAATGCTTTGCTTCATATGCCCCTCCCCCTTTTTTAAATGAAATATTTCACTAAAGATTTCACGCTCTCCTCTCTCGTATCTCTCTCTATCTCCTCTCTCTCCGCTCTCTCCTATCTCTCTCTGCACTCGCTCACACCCACCACGGCCTTCGTCGACACTTGTCGCTTAATTGCAGCAGCAGCAGCAGCAACATCATTATTATTATCATTATTATGGTACTTGACCTACAAATTTAAAGTGAGGGCTGAAGCCTTCAGCGATGGGGATGGCCTCTGGCACTTCCAGTAAATAAAATAATACTGGTAGGAACCTCCTGGTTACAGCAGCCCACAGGGGATTACTGTGTCCGTCCGTCCGTTGTGCAGGGAGGGTCTGGGTGGGGAGGGTGGGAGGGGCTGGGTGGGGAGGATAGGGAGGGGAGGGGCTGTGTGGGGAGGGTGGGGCTGGGTGGGGATTGGAGGGTGGGGAGGGGCTGGATGGGGAGGGGCTGGGTGGGGAGGGTGGGGCTGGGTGGGGGGTGGGAGGGGTGGGGCTGGGTGGGGAGGGGCTGGTCACCCCGTGGTGCCCTTATAAAACTCAACGTTTAACCTACTCACGCCGGCTTGTGCCCGCCCTCACAGTCGGGCATATTTGCGGAATACACCACGCCGCCGTTGACCCTGGCCATTGACCGAGCAACCCAACGTTCCTACCAGCTCCCTCCGCAGGACAATGTGTTTATTCACAGTTGTCAACACGGCGCTTTTCGCCTCCGTAGATCGCACCAAATGCTCCAACGTGTCCGGAAAGCAGGAAAAACATCACGAGAACCTGCAGGGCACACGGGCAGAACTCAGCAGGGGTGTGAAGGCCACTTTAAAGAGGTGAGCCTTCAAGACGGACTTAAATATATCGAACGACTCTGTTAGTCGTATTAACAGAAGCGCAACGCCCTTCCGAGACCTGGCAAAAGCCGCATCACCGAGCCCCTGATTGATCCGGAGCCGCCGATCAACTTCAACGGACTTTGAACTCCACGATAGAGGTGTCGTAATAGGTGGTCCTGTTGGTTCAGAAGAGTAACTATTTCATGAAGCCCTACGATATCGAGGCCTCTTTACAGGCGCGTAAATCTTGCGGGAGCGTGCGGATTGATATTAAAATAAAAGCAGATGTAGTTTAACAAGCAGAAGTTTTCAGCGAAGCAAAAACAAAATCTCTTAAATGTATAACTTGGTGGAGCTGCGAGCAGCAAAAGCGATATTAAAATTAGATTTTGTCCCCCTCCAAAAAAAAAATCGAACGCAATGTTCTAACACTGATCGAATCAGCGGGGGGGGGGGGGGGAGAATGTATTTCCAATATCGCAACGTTTACGGTTAAAACTTTTGAAGTAATCTTCCTTCAAATTAAGTTACGTCCACTTGAGCAAAAAAAAAAGTCTAAACAAACAGAAAAAAACCAGAGTGCACTCCGACGCGCTATTTCGGGTCGTGTGCCAAGCGTTCTTGTTCGGCGCGATGTCCGACGTTTGGGTCCACGATGTTGGAAGCCTTTTCTTCTTTTGATTCTCCTCGGCCTCGCTTGTTGGCACCGCCTATGGCAGCAGCGCTACGCGAAGCGAGCGGGGGTTCGATTTAAATCACAGTTGCAGAGATACAGGGCCCATAGGTCCAAACCGTTAAGCGGTCAGTAACAAGCAGCGCTGTTGACGGTGTAATAGACACGAGTCCATAGATTCGAGTTCATCTTGGGTCGATGAAGGTTATTGCAAGAACTGGGAGAACAGAGACAGTGGGAGTGAATCCTTCTCTTCTGAGAGCCCAGACCCCCCACTGCCCCCCCCACTCCCCCCCTCCCCCCACTGTCCCCCACGTCCCCAAGTGATTATGACCGCTGTCTGCCCGGTGTGACGCGTGATAACAGGCGTCACACCGTGCTGCCTACAGCATTGCTCGTGCACGCTCGCCACTATTCACACCCACTCGATTCTATTCACACCCGCTCGATACTATGCATACTCCCTCGCTACTACTCATACCCGCTCGCTACTATTCATGCTGTTAACGCCTGCATTTATTTGCACTCATGAAAGACGCTGGCAAAGGTCCCCCGTATAGCTTTAAACAAATCGTTGGGCAAGTGCTGTTGGCGACCACCTATCAAGGCCGAAAGGGTACACGAGAGGGTGGGTGGCCAGCACCACGCCCGGCCGCCTTTGTCTCCCCAGTGGCGACGCATAGACACCGCACCGGGTACTTGCGTGAGACTAAGCCGACATGGCTTGAGGCCCAGGACCGGTTCAGACAATCGTCACCGGTGTCGGTGGGGGCCGTGACCGGAAATCGAACTCTGGAGTCGCCAGGTTCGTAGCGTGGAACGCTAACCGCTGCGCCACCGTTCCCCACGACACCACACACCACGCACACAAGCGGGCACACGTGGGCCCTGATGTCTGCCGGAGTCAGTTGCGGCGTGTTGGCGCCCCGTCATTTATTTATCGCGCCACGAACCACAGCCGAACGGGCGGTCTCGCCCGTGCGCACGTTCGCACGGAAAGCGCCGATTCGCATGCATGGCTTCACGGAGCCCGGGTCACTTAACCTCGGACACGCGGATGAAGCCAGTCTCACACACACAAAGACAAAGATCCCCCCGTATAGCCTGTTGCGGCCTGTTGGGTGCAAGTGCTGTTAGCGAGCATCTATGAAGGACGGCACGGCACACGAGGGGGTGGGTGGCCAACACCACTCCCGGCCGCCTTTGTCTTCCGAGTGGCGATGTTTACGCACCGCACGAGGTACTCACACTGAGGCTGAGTCGACCTAGGAGAGGCACAGGACCGGTTAAAATAATCGTCACCGGTGTTGGTCGTGAGCGAGAATCGAGCTCGGATTTCCGCAGTATCATAGCGCAGCGTAGCGCTAACCGACACGGCATGGGGCGCTGTTCATCCAGCGGCAGATTAGCAGTGGGCGGCAAATAAACGCAACACAAACGAGTAGCACGTGCTTACTTGACGCCAGTGAAGCCACACGTTTCAGCCGTGAAAAGCGGGGCAACGTCGTCCGCTAGTAGGCGAGCAGCGAAACGAACGAGACAGCGAACGAACGAGAGGGCGGGCTGCCGAGGGAACGAGTGGACGAACCATTTGGCGAGGGTGATTTTTAACGGAGTGATTGGAAAAATGCAACTACTTAAACAGGTACGGTCACCTGCTCTGAACGTTTGGGGGGGGGGGTGTGTGGGGGTGGGTGGGTGAGTGATTGAGTGGAAAGCCAGAGTATTTAACGCATCGCTGCTTATGTGCGCTATTTATTACAAACGATCTGCACGTGCCACCTGGCCGCCACTCGAGAAGGGACCCGCAAACCCCAGCTCATGCATTATTATCGGCGAGGTGACGGAGAGACAGCCAGCAGCAGCAGCATTGGACCCGGCCGTAGGAATTCAGACACCAGCGGTAAGATTCGGAATCCAAACGCAAGAGACGGAGCCCCACTCTCTCCCCCCCCCCCCGCGCCTTCCCCCGTGGGTTCTAACCCAAGGAGGTTTCCACCTCGTCCTGGATTTCCCCCCCCCCCCCCCCCCCCAGGATCGTCCTCCCGTCGATGTAGCAGAATGCGTCCTGGGAAATGCGTGAAGCCGTCAGTGGCGTCATAACGCACCCACGACGATTGGTGACAGGCAACGCTTCATCCGCGGACCGCGCGTGCACGCGTTTCGTTGTGACGATGCTTTCGTCGATTGTCATCGATTCTCGAGCTCGCAGTCGTGCGTCGAATCGCTCGTGTGAGAATCGATGAAATAAAACCCCATTTCAGCCAGGAGTGGCAGCTTCCATTAAATTCATAGATCCTACAATCGACCCTTAAATAATCAAATAGACACTCCCGAATTTAGATAATGTATCGCATCGCCGGGGTAGGTGAATACACGACAGTAGTGACTTGCCTAAGTGACCACCACCATCATTAGCATCATCATCATAATGATCGGACATGATCAATCAAACTGCTGGATGAAGACCCTCGCAAAGGCCGTCGCCGCCTCTCACGCGCGTTGTTTGATCGTCGCCGCGTTGTCTGTGCTCGCTGCCACCAGCACGTCTTCTTGGCCGCGTTCACGCCCGACGTGCACACTCAGAACGCGTGGCGTTTCCTCTCCCAAACGCGCGGACGGCACCGTTACACGCACACGCAAAGGTGTCCCGTATAGCCTCCAACGGACTGTCGGGGCAAGAGCTGTTAATGAGCACCGTCGCGGCACGCGATGTGCGTGTGTGTGTGTGTCAGCACTACGCCCGACCGCCTTTGTCTCCCCAATGCTGACACGGCTCAGAACCGGTTTAGATCACGTTGATCACGAGCGGGAATGGAACCCGGGTCGACGGGGTCGTAGCGCGGTTCGCTCAAGCACGATGCTCGACTTCCTCTCCTTCAGCATCACAAAGACAGAAATCCCCCCGCATAGCCTGAACAAACCGTCGGGACAAGTGCCGTCGCACGCACACAAAGATCCCCCGTATAGCCTTAGCAGACTGTAGGAGCAAGTGCTGTTAGCGAGCACCTAGAAAGGTCAGCACGGCACACGAGTGGGTGGGTGGCCAACACCACGCCCGGCCGTCTTTGTCTCCCCAGTGGCGATGTTTACACATTGCACCAGGTACTCATTTGAGACTGAGTCGACCTAGGGGAGGCCCAGGACCGGTTCAGATAATCGTCACTGGTGTTGGCCGTGAGCGGGAATCGAACCCGGGTCGCTACACACACACGCGCACACACACGCGCACACATACACACACACACGTGTACACACGCGCACACACGCACACACACGCGTACACACACGCGTATACATACACACACGCGTATACACACACGCGTACACACACACACGCACACACACACACGCGTACACACACACGCACACACACGCGTACACACAAGCACACACACACGCGTATACACACACACGCGTATACACACACACGCGTACACACGAACATACACGCGTACACACACGCACACACGCACGCGTACACACACACGCGCACACACACACGCACACACACACCCGTACACACGCACGCGTACACACACATGCGTACACACACGCGTACACACACACACGCGCACACACACACACGTGCACACACACGCGGCCGTATGCTTCACACACGCGATGTCAACATACGGCACACAATGCCGACACTGCTCCAGGCCGCATCGTGAACCCGGGACGACTGCGAGCCACGCTTTCATCTGGCGACGTGCACTATGCCGCGATTGTTGCCCGACGCATTCGACCCGTACCATTTTAAGCTTCGTCTCTCTCTCTCTCTCCCTTTCCTGCCTCGTTTCCAAAGACTCTGCTTTTGCCTCCCCCTCCTTCTCACACATCCCCAGCCTTCCCCTGAACGAGCCTCTCAACAAAGTGCACCCCAAAGGCCTTGCGTGTACCCTCAGGCTACCAAATGTCCCGGTTTGACCGAAGCAGTCCCCCACACCCGCTTTTCTGAAAGGTTGTCGCGGTGTCCTGAAGCCATGATGGGTGAACCGTCGACACATGTTTGTCCCGGTTAAAATTAGCCTGGCCTTGATAATTGTTTTTTTTACCCTTTTATCTGGCAACAAAACTGACACCTTTTTTACGAGGAGTCATGTTTGCATAGACCACAATACCTGCAGACATAATGCAAACAAAAAACATAACTCTGATAAAGTATGCACTGTCCTTGAGGTTGATTGGTCCACACCCCAGACAGCTTTCCTTAGAGCCTAGTCTCACGTGGTCTTGGACCAGATGACGCCAAAAGATGACCAGATGACGCCAAAAGGCGCCTTTTGGCGTCATCTGGTCCAACACCATGTGAGAGAGACTAGGCTCTAAGGAAAGCTGTCTCGGGTGTGGACCAATCAACCTCAAGGACAGTGCATACATTATCAGAGTTATGTTTTTTGTTTGCATTATGACTGCAGGTATTGTGGTCTATGCAAACATGACTCCTCTTAAAAAAGGTGCCAGTTTTGTTGCCAGATAAATGGGTAAAAAAACAATTATCATATTTTTCTACTGGCAAATGAGGTTCCAATGGTGTAAATAGCCTGGCCTTGTACACTGCTCCCGATCCTGGCCCGTTCCACGGTTGGTCAGCGAGCCCGGATTCTCTCGCCAGTTGCTTAATGTCGAGATGGCATTACGTCTGGCCTGTTGGAGGTCATCTCTTTTTAAATCCTTTATATTAAGTTCACTTGCTTGCTTGCGCGCTTACGACCGTACAAATCTTTCGGTCGTTTTTTAACCCACTTCCCGTGATCCAATCGAGCTGACATTTTGCACACAGACTCGTTGTGCGTGACAATTATTTTCGTGAAATTTTTTTCCCAAAATTTTCCACTTTTTAGGAATTTTTTTTTTTCATATTTAATTTAAAATACCAATGTGATAAAAATGAACTCTTACTCAAGAAAAACAAAAATGAATAATAAAATAAAACCGATGCCACGCATATAAAGGATTTATAGTGAAAAACTTTGTTTTTACGGGTAAATTTTTTCTTCTTCTTCCACGCGTTTGTCCCACTCACGTGGGGGTGTCCGCTGTCCTTGCCAACTTTCTCCACGCTGCCCTGTCCTGCGCCATCTCTCTTTCCACGACTCGGGCCACCACATCGCCCCACCACCTCTTCTTCTTCTGCCTTCATCTTCATCTCGTTCCTTCCACTTGCCTCACTTGCCACCTTCTGACCCACATCATTTCCCTGATGTCTCTCCACATGACCGAACCACACCAGAGCCTTTTCTCTCTCTATCTCTCTCTCATCTTCTCAGTGATGTCTACCACCTTGAGTCTTCCTCTCACTGCTTCATTTCTCACTCCCCTGTTCTTCCTTGTTAAACCCCAACATACACCGCAAGATCCTCATCTCTGTGACTGCCACAGCTTAGTCCTCCCTCTTTCTCGTGCCCCAGCAGCACTCGGCCCCATACAACAGGAACCGGCCTCACCCCCGTGTCGTACACTTTTCCCTTCCACCAAACTGGGACCCTCTTATCACACACCACACCAGTCATCTCTTGCCATTTCATCTAGACGTAATATATCTTGTTAAATCTCCCGCCCTTTGATAAACCCGACTGTATTCTTGGTTCTTGAATAATGACAACAATAATCACATCAACAAATGCTTCCAAACCAAATTAGCGTGGCCTTGACTCGGCGCGATATGGGCAAAGGGCCGTGCTGTCCCCATTCGTACGGAACTGTTGCCCCCCACAGTCACCCGTGCTGTCGACTCCCGTGCCTCGGTTCAGGTACAGGCTCAAGATCTCAAATGTGTGTGTGTGTGCCACTGTCTATGATTAACCGCCTCGGTTAGCTGCGACGCACACCCACAAATGGTATTGCCATTTCGCGTTGTTCAATTCCCACGTGCGTCTACGCGTGCCGCTTACGTTTATATGCTTGCTGTGCTCGGCATCTTGAGATGCGTTTTCGTATTTAGATGCTATATAAATTCAAATTCCTCTTGCTATTATTATTATTGCGAGATATCAAACACTGTCCTACACACATAGCTGCTGCATCCAGCGCTCCCCTCACCCACTCGACCTATTTTGCACAAGAGAGTAAAGTGCTGAAAACCGCATCACGAATCCACTTATTTGGCGCTTTGCAGTAAAAAGGAAAACAGAAGAGTGGTTGGAACGAATTCGGCGCGAGACGGTTCAATAAGCGGACCCGCCCATGGCGGAACAGTCACGAAACCCAGCGAGGGCTTTCCTGGGTAGACAAGTACAATGAATACACTCGTCGTCAATGCCACTGTGTGTGTGTGTGAGACCTGAAAAATAAGGATTTGTGATACACGACGTGTCAGGAAATGGCCCTTCTTAAGAGGCAATTGTGATGCTCTCTACAGAAGAGCCATTGCCCGCAGCGTAGCTTATTATATTCATTAACACGTGTTATGAATTTAATGTGCAATGACGGAAGGGTCATTGCCCGAAACGTCAGCTATGATATATTTGTGTTCCTTTTGAGTCCACGCACAGTGTTATTGACGATTGTGTTGAGATTGTTGTAATTTGTGGTTATGCATCACGACAAACGAAGCAGCAGCAGCATCACCGAATCATCTGGGTAATACGAGCGCTCGAGAAGATACAAATGAAAATATTGCAAGTGAGACAGTCCCCCATCAAATATCCAATTATCCAATCGCGTGCGAGTGGTTTTGTGGTTAAAACCCCGGCGTGTGTGTGGGGAGCGGTAGTGATGCGGTTAGCGCTACGAACCCGGCGAATCGAGTTCGATTCCCGCTCACAACCAACACCGGTGACGATTATCTGAACCGGTCCTGGGCCTCCCCTAGGTCGACGCAGCCTCAAAAATGAGTAGCTGGTGTGGCGTGTAAACATCACCACTGGGGAGACAAAGGCGGCCGGGCGTGGTGTGTGCCAGCCACCTCCTCGTACCGGCCTTCATAGGTGCTCGCTAAGGCCACTTGCCCCAGCAGTCTGCTCAGGCTACACGGGAGTCTTTTGGGATGCACATTGTTGCTGCCTATTTTTTGCTGGGTGCCCTTTGTAAACGTGCTGTTCTGGGCTCCCCCGTGGCTTTCTCTCCTCATTCCACACCCCCCCCCCCCCCCAGCGCAGGTGCATGGAGGATGACGCCGCCTCTCTTCATTCAACGTTCGGCATCACCCGAAATCAGCCGCCTTTGATTGCTCGCGGTTCAAGGCCCGGCAATTCGTTGTCACTGCAGCGACTGATTGTATATAATTTACATTTTTTTTCACCATTCATTTCATTTTCACGTGCGGGTGGCGGGAGGGAAAGAACATAAAAGAGAAATAAAATAAAAGATATCTGTGTTCATCTATGGGCTCCTGGCAGCGAAAGAAACCCCACAGAAAAGATACCCATTACGAAAATAAACAAGCTATTTTCATTATTTTCGTTTGCGAAGTTATATTTATCATCTGCTCTATCAGATTACGCCGAGACGCGCTAGATTTTCTCTCAAACCATTTTTGTTTCTTTCTACCACTGCAGCAACAACAACAAAAAACTCTTACGAGCGTAAAGATTACCACTCAGCCAATTCACCTGCAGCTCCCCTCCCCCTCGGCGTCTCTCTCCCCCCATCATCGTGCCCATGCTGAGGGGGCCGCCTCATCCCAATACCCTTCACTCGGCCGTACGCGCAGAGCGGGGTGGGTGGGTGGGAGGGCATTGTCCGTGGAACCCTCCCCCTCCCCACCGCCTCATCCCCCACAGAGCGAGACAGCATTACGGGCACAAAGGGCAACCCGCCCCCCCCTGCATTTAACGTGATGCCTGGCAGCGCCTGGCTTCGCCGGCAAGGGCGCGGGGGAGGTTGGCCATGGGGCTGGGGGGGGGGGGCTGATCTCGCCAGTGAAAGCTTGGCAGGCCAGCCACTCTGTCCCGGCGTGCCGCCTCGTTAACCGGAGACGTTACAGACGGAGACACCCCGCAGAGAGACAGACACGTGTGGAAATTGCGATGGTACGCTCACACCCCACTACGCCCCATCCCGCCGGTTGAAATTAGGCACCGTCCCCCACTGCGGTCCCAACATCCCCCAGGCCCCCCCGCCCCAGCCCCCTCGCCTACACACCGAGCCTCATCTCCGAGGAGAGTGGAGATAGCGCCGAGATCGGCCAAGCGAAGATTGGAACTCTTCGCGTGAGCCACCCAGTCCAAGCAGGCTGCCCGTAGCAGCGGGGCACCGTTGAGCCCACAGTGGGCTCCTAACCCAGAGGTCACCCCTTCCATTTGAGCTGCGGGCTGGGGCTGTTTAAACGATGGTGCAAGTTTCTAAAACCGTCCTGCCCACCGCGACCAAACGCACCCCCCCCCCCCGCGCGCCCCTGTTAGCTACCCAGCAGTACAAATGGGTTCATCACAGCTCGTCAACCTGGCAGGCCGCGTGCGGTGGGGTAACGTGTTGGTAAGTCCCACCTCTTATATCCACCAAGCACTGGCAAAATCGTCGAAGAGTAGGCCAAACAAGAGCCACTCGTGGGGCTCTCTCTCTCTCGAGAGAGAGCTTCCCTCTCGCGGAGAGCCCATCCGCAGGCAGTGGCGTTTGGCCAAGAGATGCCAGGGGGCTGCTGCACCACCGCCCTCGCCTTCGAACCATTCTCCCCCTTCTGGCACGGGACTCGCTCCACGTGAGCCCAGCGCGCTCACGGGCGAGAGAGGCGGAGCGAGCGGCTGGGGCCTTGGCCGCTCCCCTCCCTCCTCACCCGCCCCCCCCCGACCTCCCTCCTGAGCAAGCGTCGACCCGATGCTGCTGGAACAGCCTGAGAAGTTCACGGCTGGCTACGGGGCTACGGAGCCCGGCGCGGGCGGGTGGGCACCGTGGCACCGGCAATTGCCCCGTGGACCTTCCTACTGCCTCCTCCTCCCACCTCCTCATCCTCCTCTTTGTTTTTCAGCATCCTCCTCATCTGCCTTGGTCGAGTCTCATTCTCTTCTTCCTCAGATTCCTCCTCGGCATCATTCTCGGAATTATCTGTTTCTTCATAGCATCATCATCACCATCATCATCCACCGGATCCTCCTGCCCGTGTCTCCTCTCCTCAGTATCCTAATAAGTTCCTGAGCAAGCACCTCATTCCTGGTCATCCTATTCAGAATATTGAACTCTCTCGCATCGTACCTAGCCAACAGTGCTGATCAGAGGTGCCGGGGAAGCACAGCAAACTCTCCATAAAAATCCGTTCAAAAGAGATGAGTTTTCAATCTAGATTATTTAAAAGTGCATAGCTCCAGTGACTTCCGAATATTAGGAACGGAGAGCGTTCCAGACGGCCACAGAAGGGCATCTGAAAGCACGCGATGCTGTGGCCGTCTTTGTGCGATGGCCAGCCAAATGCCGCGGCAAGGACGAACGGAGTTCGCTTGATGATGGTTGATGCTTATTGACGAGAGGAGCATCAACAATGATGATGTTGATAGTTACATTGATGATAGTGATGTTGGTGATGATTCACCAAAAGGTTTGTGAACAATTTAAATCTGCAAGATTAAAAAAAAATGCACCGTGCACTCACAGAATGTCACGAGTACCCACCGCCAATGATTTTAAATAATTCCAGCAAGAGACACAACAACAACGCACAACACTGAGTATGGCACACACACACGTACACACACACAGTTAGACAGCCACACGAACATCATCAAGAGACACAACAACAACACACAACACTGAGTGTAACACACACACGGACACACACAGAGGTAGACAGCCACGCGAACATCATCAAGAGCCAGACAACAACACCAACGCATAACACTGAATGTGGCACACACACGCGTACACACACACAGTTAGACAGCCACACGAACATCATCTCAATTCGACAGGAATGCCGCCGCGCGCCATCAAATGCAAATAAAACCGTGCCGAGCACTCACTGCAAGTCCTGCTCCGAGAATTGAATTTACCTAACAAAGTGCTTTCGTAAATTAAGGTTCATTCCCCCCCCCTCCCTGCAAATTCCAAAAAGCAATTTCAAAAATGGTCCCGGAGAACAAAACAAAAGAAAGTCGATCTCAAGCACGGGGCACAGCCACTTGCGTGTGCACGCACCTGCGTTCTTGCAACCATGCAGTTGAGAAGGCACGCGGCACACCACCTGTATGGCGTTCGTCACCAAGTGGCGGTGCCGGTACCACGCGGCGCTAGTGCCAGGCTAGGTGCACTCTGAGGCCACGTGAAGTGTCGAAGGGTCGCTGCCGGCAGGAGGATGTCGCGGTCGAGGCCCAGGTGGTATGAGTCCACGTGGCTGAGTTGGCTGGCGCGGTGCACCGCCTGTGCTCAGAAATGTTGCAACTTGCAGCGTTTTAGCTGCCCGCTCGTTGTTGTGAGCGTCGCTTTTGTGCCTTCTGCTGTTGTTGGAGAGCGACTGCCTCCAGCTGCCCACGAGCCTCCTCCACAGAGTCCAACCTTGACACTGATGTTACCAGTCATCGGCAAGTGACAAATCCCTTACTAATCTGCTGTCGGGTGGTGGAGGGTTACGACGCATTTATACTTACGCGATCCAACCCAAAACACCTTCATTATGAGTTCCTTTACAGGGTTCGCAATCATAGAGAAGTTAGGGCATAACTGCGATCTAGAAGACCCGGAGCTTTGTATGGAGCGATAGGCCATATATAAACGCACGTAGAGACAAAGATCCCCCGTGTAGCCTTAACAGACTGTTGGGGCAGGGCTGCTAGTGAGCAGCAGCTATGAAGGATGGTACACGAGGGGGTGTGTGGCCAGCACCACGCCCGGCCGCCTTTGTCTCCCTCGTGAAGATGTTTACACACCGCACCAGGTACTCATTTGAGGCTTTAGTTGACCGAGGGGAGGCCCAGGAACGGTTCAGGTAATCGTCACCGGTGTTGGCCGTGAGCGGGAGTCGAACTCGGGTTCGCAGGATTCTTATCGCAGCGTAGCGCTAACCGCTACACCACCACTCACCACCACCCCACGCACACACACACACAGACACACACGCGCGCACAGTGTGTACCTGCTCGTTCACTCGCTCGCTCGCATTAGCACCTATCGTGTTTAAACAGCACCACAGATGGATGCACTTACACGTACGCACGCGCGCAACACGCTGAGTGAGTAGCAACGACCCTAATTGGCTGTGATTGTTTTCTTCCACCTTAGCTGCAGAGCCCCAAGTAATTGTGCACGCTGGCGCTCGGCTATGTTGACTCGCGACCTCATTTTGACCCCAAAGTGTAGAAATAAATAAAAGTGTGCATAGTCTGAACACGCAGCGAAAGAGAAAAAAACCCCCGTAATAATTGCAGAATATTAAAAAAACAAAAGCTATCGCTTGACGTAGACATCCTCCCCCCCTGCATGAAGCAGCAGGTGTGCATAGCGACGTTTGGAGGCAAACTAACCTCAAGCAGTCACCAGATGTCGCTAGATTGACTTTCTAAGGTCGTCAAAAAAGAAAAACGTCGCTAACGAAAGTGTACCGATGCAGGATCCTTAAAACACGACCCGAATCACGCCTTTTGGCGTCATCTGGTCCAGCACCATGTGAGACGAGGCTCTAAGAAAAGCTGTCTCGGGTGTGGACCAATCAATTTCAAGGACAGTGCACATACATTATCAGAGTTGTGTTTTTTGTTTGCATTCCGACCGCAGGTATTGTGGTCAATGCAAACATGACTCCTTGTAAAAAAAAGGTGTCAGTTTTGTTGCCAGATAAAAGGGTAAAAAACCAATTATCAGCTCGCAGAGCGTCACGCAGCGTGAGCTCATACGAGGATGTTGAACTTCTTTCGCATCGTACGTAGCCAACCGTGCTGATCGAAGGTGCACGGGGGGTTAAGGACAACAAACTAAACACAACAGGCATTTCTAAAGAATGAGTTGTCAATGTAGGAGCATTAAAGCACTCCTGGAATTGCTCATAAATGTGTATAATCGACGTCCTCGTCTCAACAAAGTCGCTCGCTTTGTTCGTCTCTTGGGCTGTCTCATCGCGGCAGCCGCCCCAACACGAGGCCGCTTCGTCCGCAGCGAGGCAGTGGCTCAGCCTGACGGCACCGAGCAACGGAGTGGCCCGCGGACTTCGCACGACGGACCCAGCCACTTGCGAGCGCCTTTAAACAAGACCCTATGTTTAAACCAGACCCTAGGTTCCGAGAAAATGTCAAAACAAGAACCTATCTACGTGAAAATTAAAAAAATAGATCACAACGTTTCGAGCGCAACAACGACAACAACAACAAGCAATCGTTTTCAGGTGAGAGAGAGAGAGAAACAAGCCGCTATGACGGGGCATTGTGTAGATCCGAGAGGGTGAATTTACCGAAAGAACCAGAGTATGAATTCCTGCAATCACAAAAGCTTCAAATCAGGATTGAACCGCATCTACGGGGAGGATTTCCACACCACTCAGACGTGACTTCAACCGAGAAGATGGATGGAAATTTAGCATTCTTTGGAAGGACGTTGATCAACCAGGTAAAGTGTCAACTGTTGTGTTGGCCGACTCTCTGAGTTGCATTACATTTCTAAGTTTACAAAGTTTGATATATTTTCTCTCTCTCACCTCGTTCCCTCTTTGAATTTCACCACCACACTCTTGCCCGTTATGGCAACCCCCCCTTTCCTCTCCTTCTTCGGATCTATACAATGTTGGTTGTACGGTGCTTTTTATGCAATATTTAGCTGTCTTTTTTATTTTCTGTTTGCACTCAGTCACATATTCACTTTAAGATATTTTTTGTTCATGTTTTTAGCTTTTTGTTTGTTGCCGGTTGCACCGATTCAAGATCCGAATGGCTCACAGGGCTATACCTAATAAATGAACTTTAACTTGAATGCCTCGTCACAGCGGCTTGTTTCTCTCTCTCACCTGAAGAGGGATGCTTGTGTTGTTGTTTGCCATCGAAACGTCGTGATCTTATTATTATTTTTTTCTATCTATGTGACTTCACCGAAAGAACCAAAGAGTATGAATTCCTGCAGTCACGAAAGCTTCAAATCAGAATTCTATCTAAGTGACTATACCTTAAAGACCCAAGGAATATAAATACATTACCGTCAAACAAAACAACGCTTGATAATGTCCGGCATTGTGGTGACAAGAACACGACTCTGTTTAACAAGAAGCTCAAAATTTGCCGGGACAGGTACAGTCAAGTGAATCAACCTTATAGTTTAATATCATAAAAAAAGACGTGCTTATGATCGCAGCGGGGGTTATGCAATGCTGGATAGCAAGGACTAAGGTTGCTGTT
>NC_136290.1:13382577-13426412 GCF_964198595.1 Lampetra fluviatilis
TAACTCAATTATTATATATATATAAAATATATTATCTTCGTTTCTCTATCACGCACGAGACGCTGTGGGGTAAAACTCAAGCAGTTCCCAGAAAAAACAAATTGGAAGAAATAAATTCCCGTACGAAGATTATTTTATGAAAATTGGGAGTAGGGGGCCGGGGGGTGGGGGCAAGCAGCCTCCTAAGTTGGAGCCAAGCAGAGATTATGATACTGTAGGGAGCCACGCGGCTTTCGGACCAAATATGAAACAAAAGAGCTTCACGGCTCTTCGGATTTCTCCAGGACAAATAAAGATTCCGATTCCGCTATCTCAGAGCGGGGAAGAGATGCGTGCTCGCGATTACGTTCGAGGGAAACGGGAACGTGGAACGCGCGCCGATTTCGAGAAGGGACCCGGGTTACTATCGGCATCATTCTAAGTGTTAAGAAAAGCGAGTGGGCCCGGGCAGAGGACGGACGCATCAGGGGCAGAAGAGACGGTGGCCGTTGTGTCGTGAACAACGACGGAGTTGGTGAGCCAAGGGAATGGATAATGATAATCATTTACATGTATAAAGCGCCCTTAAACAATCGTTCCCAGGGCGACCGGGAGTAAGTCCGGCTGAGAAAAAAAAAAGATGGAGCAATGCAATCAGGAGCCACATGGGTGAGTGCATCGCGCGACCGTGAGAGATGGGAGGGCCTTCATCCAGCAGTGGATTGGCCATGACTGAGGATGACGACGATGATTTGTAGCAGGGGCAACAGCTGCGAGTTCAACTTAGAAATACACAAATGCCTATATTGCATTGACAAATGTACGTCATGTTCAGGTTCCTGCCTGTCGGAATAATTGCATTCATGCTTATCTCGCCAGAAAATTAATGAGAGCGAGCGGGGAATATGCTAACGAAAATAATACATTTCGGTTGCTGCGAAAAATACATACTGCATCACAAAAAAAACAGTAAAAACATTTATAATACAAAAAATTATGCTGATTATTTTTTGGGTTTTTATTTCAGAATATTTTTCAGTTGTTGTGCTCATAGGTTCACAAGCGAGCCTTTGTGTTACCACAACATTTGTTTTGTTCACTGGGACAGATAATGAGAACCCTCCCGAGAATATGAATCAGCGTTCAGCAATCTCACAAACCACTTGTACCACGCACAGCGGGACAGTTCTTGCACTTCATCTCCGGGAACCAGGGGCGTGGGACCTGTGCGGATAGGAGCATAGGACCAGGGACCTGGGACCTGACACCTGGGACAAGGGGAATTTGGGACCAGGCACCTGGGAACAGGGATCTGAGACGAGGGACCTGGGACCTGGTACCTGGGACAAGAGAATTTGGGACCAGGCACCTGGTACCTCGGACCAGGGATCTGGGAACAGGGATCTGACACCTGGCACCTGTGACAAGGGACTTGGCACATGGGTCCTGGCATTTGGAACCACAAATCTGGGACCAGGGACTTGGGACTAGCATCCGGGGCGAGGGACCTTGGTCCTGGCACCTGGTACCTGGGCACAACGAGCGTGGAATCTGGGGGTAGGAGCACGGGGCCTGGGACCAGGCAAATGGTACCAGGAATCCGGGACCAGAGGCCTGGGACAAGGGGTGTTAGGGGTCAGGAACATGGAACCTAGGACCAGGGGGCAGCGACTGGAACCGGGCATCAGTTGCCAAGGCCCACGAGGATCTCGTGCAGATTGAAATCAACCCGCTTGCTGTACTACCATCGTACCCTGGCCATAAGCCACGAGGTGGCGACCTCGACTCCTGCGGTGAAAGGAAGGAGTTTCGCGGATTCGTCTGTGTGATCCGTGATCCACTAACCCTAGAAAGAACTTGCCAGTGGTGGAGCTCTCGGCCACGCAAGGCCCCCTGCCTCGCACCGCGAGAATCACGACTCTCGCGGGAGATGGCACCAGCAACACCGGTTCGCACGCACGTAGAGTCTCTTTTGGTGCACCGTACGTACGTGGCCAACCGTGCTAATCGGGACTTCGTTCACGAACTCTGCCCGGGCGCCTTGCAAAGTCGCCGCGTTGGGGGACCCGGGTGCGGAAGGGTGGGGGTCACGTGGCGACTTCGCAAGGCGATCACGGGGCGTGCAACGTGAAGTTGCAGCGCGTTCGCACGCGCGCAACCTCATCGCAAAACGGCGGCAACAAAGAGGCAAGTCGTGTAGCGTGTGAAATCGCGAGGGTGGTGGTGGTGGGGAGGCAGGAGCGGGTAAAGGCGGCGGAATTAAAAAAAAAAACGAATTTTGGTTAAGGTGAAAAGCAGAAAAGAAGCTAAGAATGTCTGAAACGGCTACACTACACTCAGGGAGATAATGGGATTACCTGGGAGAGATAAGAGGAGAAATATTGGACTTAGAAAGGAATGAGGAACAGAGGGGCGCCTTAGACTTCATCCAAAGCAGACGATTGATCTTACTTCGCACATCCAGTCAGGATGGACAAAGAGAGATCTACCAAACGTCTTCCTTTACGGCAACATCAAGGGAAACAATGTCTAGAGGACGTGCCAAGATTAAAATAAAATAGCTCAATGATATCAAAGAAGATTGTCCCGATCTGGAAATCACACTCCCAGAAGCGGATTAGCTACAGCCACAGGCAGAGGCAGTTGGGATGTTGGCCATGAGTGGACTGTCAGTGCACACAATGCATGGGTCGCGGTGGTAGCCGTGCTGTAAAACTGCCATAAACTATTTAAACTACCGTATTTATTTCTTCTTTTACCAGGTAAGACCCCACTAAACTACGCCCTGGCTATCACAAATGATAGCTCAACGAAGTGGCTCATCGTGTGGAAATGTGTAGCAGCAGTCAAATACTCCGAACGCACGTTTCTAAATGCGGAGGGTGAAGCACAAAAACGGAGGACCTGGAGAAAAACCTACGAGACCACGGGGAGAACATGCAAACTCCAAATATACAGCAGGCGTCAGGGTCGGGATCGAATGCACGACCTCATGTATACCAGGCGAGGGAGTTAACATCTCATAGCCACCGTGATGATGATGATGGTGAGAGAGAGAGACACACGCATACTCCAAATATACAGCAGGCGTCAGGGTCGGGATCGAATGCACGACCTCATGTATACCAGGCGAGGGAGTCAACATCTCATAGCCACCGTGATGATGATGATGGTGAGAGAGAGAGACACACGCATACTCCAAATATACAGCAGGCGTCAGGGTCGGGATCGAATGCACGACCTCATGTATACCAGGCGAGGGAGTCAACATCTCATAGCCACCGTGATGATGATGATGGTGAGAGAGAGAGACACACGCATACTCCAAATATACAGCAGGCGTCAGGGTCGGGATCGAATGCACGACCTCATGTATACCAGGCGAGGGAGTCAACATCTCATAGCCACCGTGATGATGATGTGGTGAGAGAGAGAGACACACGCATACTCCAAATATACAGCAGGCGTCAGGGTCGGGATCGAATGCACGACCTCATGTATACCAGGCGAGGGAGTCAACATCTCATAGCCACCGTGATGATGATGATGGTGAGAGAGAGAGACACAGGCATACTCCAAATATACAGCAGGCGTCAGGGTCGGGATCGAATGCACGACCTCCTGTATACCATGGGAGGGAGTTAACATATCGCCACCGCAGCGCCCCCTTATAACCAATCCCTCTGGTAGCGATGGTTGGTGGCTCACCGCACAGATGTTGCGAAACTCCTTTCCCGTGGGTGTCCAGAAGGTGCCACAATAATCTGGTTTGCCGGGAGGAGGAGGCGGTACAGCGATTGTGGGCTAATCGCAATCTGTTTCCATCTTTACAGGCGTGGGTATTCTCCGTGTGCTCCGGTTTACTTCCTACCACGTAACTAATAAACACAACTCACCATTATTTGTCTAAAAAAATCTTATAAATAAAAAACCCAATCTAGCAGTAGCAGCAGCAGGACCCTCCTGAAAAAGAGTCATACGACTCAGTGTGGCTTCCCTGGATAAATAACTAAATGATCACATAATTAGTATCATTTTGTCAGTGTCGTCAAGGCAGTGAGTTAAGCGAGTTAATTTAACACAGAGGCTTTCGCGACCAATATCATCCATAATACAGGTTTTTGGGTTAGATCGCGTAAATATATAAATGTGTCTTTAAAACCCGCCACCACCCGACACAGCCAACTAGTAAGGGTTTTTAAACAGAACGTGCCAATTCGTCACGAGTACAGCACACCGGTGTGTTGGAGAGCCAAGCCACAACATTTACAATATGAGTACGACGTTTCGCCAGTAATTACAACCAGCTTCATCAGGCGACAGCCAGATTTGTGGAGAAGTTACTTATATAGAGGCGTAGATGTGGTGAATACGCTTTTGCGCTCTTGTACAATGTGGGGGGAGGGGGGATTACTGAGGCAACGCACATTATGCATGTGCAGCCCTTTCAACTTGTCCTTCCTGTCTATTGTGTTTATTAAAATAGCCTACCAACGGTAATCCCTATTGGAGTACAACCCTTACCAGCTGGCTGTGTCGGGTGGTGGCGGGTTTAACAACACATTTGTATATTCACGCGCTCTAACCCAAAAATCTCTATTATGGATAAGCGAGTTAAGTTTAGACGAGTAGCAGCCAGGACAGGGAGTGCGGGCAGCTGGTGACGAACAAGAGAAGATCATATCTACTCGTGTTTGTTTATTTAAGAGTTTGTCTGTGACTCAATAGCAAGGGTAACGCTTTCGGATGCCCCCCCCCCCCAAAAAAAAAATCTCCGAGTACGTCGCTCATGCTGACCTGCACTGATCGTTGTTGGCAGGAAGCCTTCCCTCAGTCGCACTGTGCCCCTGCCTGCATTACGTGCCTGGCCATCGGTACCACGGCAACACCGCCTCTGGGTACCGCGGACAGCGACCGCCGTCACGCTCGTTCCAATTGGGCACGGGGCGCAAGGGCTTCTGCGAGTTAGAAGTTGAACGGCGGCCAGAGACAAAAAAACGGGAGTTGAATAAAAATAAAAAATATATAAAAAACATACGGCGGTTTCTGTCGAAAGGAAAAAATGAAAGGGGAGGAAACTATAATAACCGTTTGACCGTGCCTTGCGCTTTGCCGCTCTCATCTTCGGGAGAGATCTGTCGTGTTTTATTATTTATAAATTAATTCCTCAGGTAGATGGGATGCTCGTGTGTGGATGCGGTGCGTGCATCGCGCAATCGCTGAGGCCTGCCGAGACCCTGCTTCGTCTGCAGCCGCGAGGGAGACCTCTCTCTCCACCTCTCTCCACCTCCCACCTGTCTCCAGCTCCCCGCATCTCTCTGCAGCTTCCTCAATGTTCCTCCATCTCCCTCTACCTATCGTCACCTCTTCACCTCCCCCATCCTGCCTGCATCTTCCACCCGTCTTGAGTTATTTTCAACTCCCTCTGATTGGCATTATATTCCATCGCCTCTCGCTGTCTCTCTCCATTTCCCTCTTCCTCGCTTTACCTCCTTACTTTTCACCAGCTCCCTCTCGCTTCCACATCTCCCTATCTCCCACTTCACCGGTTTCCTGCATCTCCCAACAACTCTGTTTATCTCCCTCCAACTCCCTTTACATCTCTTAGGCTATCTTCACAGCCCTATCAGCTGCTGGCATCTTCCACCTTCTCTTGAGCTCCCTCCATCTCTCTTTATCCGTCGTCATATCACACCATCTTCCTCCCTGCCCCTCCTACTCTCTCCAACTCTTAGTGGCTCCCTCAACCACCCACCGCCTTCCAACCACAAAGCCACAACAACCCATCACCGATTAACCGCGTGGAACGCTGGTGGGCATTCATTGCTGCAAGCTAAGCTACAAATCGATCACGTTAAACACAATAATAATAACAAACACCATTTCTATAAACCTGCTCATATTTCAGGAATCATACATATTGTTCAACCAAGAACTCGCAGGCGTGGAGCCAGAGCTCAAATTTAGCCTGAACAAGTGAGAGTCTGCACTGGTGAGAGCCTGAACAGGTGTGAGCATGAACGGGCTTGAGCCTGGACAGGTGAGATCTTGAACAGGTGTGAGCCTAGACGGGTGAGAGCTTGAACAAGTGAGGGTCTGAACGGGTGAACGTTGAGCCGCTGCTTTGGAGGTGCATGGTGCTGGGATGCTGCTGCGTGTGTGCATTGGGAGTGAGTTCCAAATGGCTCGTGCGTCTATGGAAGAAGCCACCCAAGCCACGGTCGTGCTGGTTTTGGGTACTAGGAGCAGGTTGTCAGACGTACTCTGGTAGGACGTGGCGATTTGCCGTGGTCAGTGGAGTGAGGAGGGTGGAGAGGTACGGCGAGAGCTCTGTGGTATAGGACAGCGATGTTATGCTGTGTTCCCCTGATTTGAAGGCAGAGACAATGCAGTTTCTGGCGAAGTCATGGGAGCCACGTGGCCACGCCGGCTGACCAGACAGCACGTGGCAGGCTGCTGTGAAGCCGCTGTAGTTGGGGCAGTTGAGGTGTCTTTCTGAAGTTTGGTGCTGCAATCATCAGGTCGAGTGCCTGCAATGCTGTGAGCAAGAGCATTTTCTGTGGCTGCAGTAGTCAACGTTGGGTGGATCTGCCAAACAAATGCCCTGAGACGCTGATGATTGCATCGATGGCCCCTTCATCATTAGTCCCCTAATAAAACAATTACGGAGGCACCCGTCGCTCCACTTATTTACACATTTGTCGGCGACTGCGGAATAAATCCATGGCTGTCGAGACATTTAACAAGTGAGCTTCCCCCGCCTCGCTTAATGAGCGCGATAAACTTCCCGACAGATAGCGCGCTCGCCAACCGTAAGGAGCGCAGCGCAAAGTTTACGAGCTGTGCTGGCGCGCCCCATAAATCTGACGCGGTTCATCGGGGCGCCGCGCAGTTTACATTTAAAAAATAATAATAATAACCTCCCCCACCCACCCTCCTACCACCACCCCCGCCCTCCTCGCCCCCACCCCACCCCCGTGGGTAGCGATCCCTGCCTTGTGATTCCTCTTCCATCTCACGACGAAGCCCGCGCTTGTTCCGTGACGCAAGCGGCAGACAAACTTCAAAAGTGGCGCCGAAATCCCGGTACAAGCGTCTCGCCGATTTGTCCCCAGCGGCATTAAAGAAAAAAATACCCTTCCACGCCCCCCCCGCACCCTCCCTTCTCCCCCGGCCATAAATTATTCAGCAGGAAATATGAATATTTAAAATGTTTACTGGAATAAAAGACAAACCTCGTTGTGCGAGCCGCAACAACTTGGCCGCGCCGTGAAGTAACGCGGAGTGACAGGCTCCGTCATGCCGCGCACACCGCTTCTCTGCACATTCATTAAGGTGCTAGAATTAATTACGGTATGACCCCCCTCCCCCCTTTTTAGTTTTTTTCGCCGCTATATTTTGTCGCACGGTGTCACCGTGGTCCTCTAACCCCGGCTCCAAACCCTTCCGACTTCTCTCCCGCTGTTCGTGGTGGTTTTCTTTTCTTTAAAATATTCATCCACAGCACAGGGAATTTTAGCTCCTGATTAATATTTTATTTCATTAAAAGGCTCGCGTAACCGCTAATGAGAGGCTTCCTGTGCGGGGAAGTTGGAGAATGAATCTTTTTTTTGCTTCTAGAAGGGAAATGAGATTGGACTGCACCCCCATCGCCAGTGACATTGGTGAAAAGTTTGATGAGTTGTAGCAATCAGACTCCCACCCGCCGCGTACAGATATCATTGAAAGCAGGGGTTAGGGTCAGGGTTCAGGCGCCCTCCTTTCACAACAGAAAGCACTCACAGAGTTTTGCTGCCAAATTCCACACAGGACCCCTAATTTCCAGCGTATTTGTCCGTATTGATTTCCAATCTCTTTAATCATTTTGTGTCACACGTCGCGATTTTTTTTGTTGTGACAGCGCGCAAATGACGCCAAAAGTAAAATTGACCCCTAGCAAAGAAGTCAAATCCAATCTGACTTCTTGGTGCCGGATCCATTCGTTGGTCCAGCGTGCATTGTCAGGACCACTGACAGATAAAACTGTACCCTGGCAGGTTGACAGGCGTTTACGTTCCGATAGGCTGGGGTCGTCTGAGCCTTTTTTTATGTTTTGCCATTGATAAAATGTACCCTGGGAGGAGCGGTGATGCAGTTAGGCGGCTGTCGGTAGCCTAAAATAGGCCTAGAAATAGGGTTTCGTTCCACCAAGTGGGGCACTACCTACTTTTTTAATATTTAACATCAGAAATATATAGAGATTCCTTAGGAAAAAGTTCTCCGCACACAACCTTGCAGTTTTTGAGAAAAATGATGCTAAAGGTGCCCATTTTGAAAAAGGGAAACCATAGGGAATTTTGCACTTTTAAACCTGTTTATCATATAAACCCAAAAATGCAGAATTACCACTTGAAGTACAAAATAAACCAGTTTGAAATGTGTGATATACCTGAAGTTGCTATCTATGCACAGTAAACATGATAAGATTATCAAGAAAACTTCTGCTGTAGCATTAACATCCCAATTACTTCTCATTATGTTGTTCCAATTGAAAGGTAATATTTGAGGTAAAATCTGAATGTATGCGAATTGTCAATTCATGTATGCGAATTGTCAATTCGCATACATGAGCAGCAACTGCACTACATGTACATATTCACAGCAATGATTATTGTAAACAAGATTGAATTTTGATTTATTTATATTAAATATATATGTCCTATATTAATTGTATTATCATATACACATCACTAAATATCAAGATCACTGTCCTCACTATCAGATGCACATGAAACAATAGCCTCAGTGAATCTCACATTGTCACAATGAACACGTTTACATAGGTCAGTGCAGGCCAGGCCAGCCTTGTGGCATGAGCACCTTCCACCTGGACAAGTACCAGACTTACACCCACAGTGGAGTGACCCCAAAATCTGTTGAGAAGCTGGATCTTTAGTCATCCATGATATGATGAGATCACCATCCTTGACAATCCACCCAAAGCCGTCTGGACTGGGAGCATTTATAAAAGGATCCAATGATCTCCTGTGGATTGCAGCTAGGTAGTTAGCACGCTTGAAGTGCTCTGTAAGTGCATCTTTTGTTGGAGGTAATGCCTGTTCGGAAGAGGCCTGGACACAGAACCTATTGTATCTGGCCAAATTAACATCTGATACCTTTTCTCTATACAGCTCACACACAAAACGTTCTATGGTCACAAATGTGGTGCTGTCCATTTCAAATTGCCTCCCATGAGCAACAAATGCACGGATGTACTCTGCATTTCCAGACACTATATTTAGTGGTTTCTCTTTTCCTTTCCCATAAAAGGAACTAGTTGAGTCACAGCCAGTGAATGTGTGTAGTCCTATCAGTGTCTCTGTTAGTGAAGGACCCAAAGCAGAACCAATAGCCTGGAGATCGAACATTCTTTGCCTGTCTTTTGTTCCTGTCAGAAAGTACATCTTTGCTGAGGGAAGCTTAGCCATTATTGAAAGTGAAATTATAGCAACATCAGTGTCAGGACTCTGGATGATTATCTTATTATAAAGTTCACTCCAGGCATGTTTTGCATGAAGTAGGAGCCTCGTGTCAGCTTCTTCATGGTCACAAGTCAAAGATTCTACCTCTTTGACAGACATAATGCCATCTTTAAGAGTGAGCTGATGACATACATTTCTGTGTGCCACAAAGATAGCTATGTCTTTTCCAGCTGCTTGTAAAGGCACAGTTCTCCATGTCTCAAAGAGAAAGTCTGTCAAGGCTTTTTTATTTTCACCACTGGCTAGAAACTTGGTCCACTGACTTGGAGTCTTCTGCTTGATGCTGTATATTGGCAGTAATTGTTGTCCAGCAACAGCACGTCTTGATCGTTCAGCATTTTTGATGCTCACTGCCGAGTAGCGATCAATGATAAAATCGACCCTTGGACAACTGAACTTTCTACCCATCTTAATCATAAGTTGAAGAAGATCATCAGCAAGCTCACCGAATGTGTCTGGTATATTCTTGAGACTCCTGATCAATGCCATGCCATCTATCAGTGACAGTCCTTGTTCTTTGATGCTAAACAAGCTAGAAGAGCAGCCTTATTTGTTTTGGCTAATGAACCATCAGTGCTTGCTAGCGGGGATGAGATATTGCCAAGTGAAAATGTCAGAATCTCTTTCAAGTTTACAGACAGGGATTGACGTATCACTAACAGTCGTGCAAAGAGTCTCCTGTAATTTTTTAGAATAACTTGATTTCCATCTTTTGTCTTGGATGATTTCTTCATTTGATCCCCAAACGTAGTGAGCTTCAAGGACTTTATTGGAGAGAAGAAGTCTGTTTTTGATGACTGGACTCGATCTTGGATGAAAATTTTCAGAGCTGTTTCACCTTTATCACAAGCACGTTGTATGTCATCTCTGACAGTCTTTGTAGCAACAACACCAGAGCTAACACATACAAGATCTTCACGAGGCAGCAAGGGGTTGATCATAGACTCAACCGCTGAAACCAAAGATATAACAGCAGCATTGTCTTTTGCAATTCTTGTTGCATCCAACTCTTTATGACCCCTCTCTTCATGTTGCATTCCAGCCATCATTTCACACTGCCTTGTGATTGCAGAACGTTCAGGATGAGACAGTATCCATCGCTGGACGGCACCTCTGTTCAATGTTATCCCAGTTATGCCGCCTTTGGTCTTTGAATCACGGTTGCAGGTTTGTTCTATTGCTTGGTCACAAGCTATGGATGAGAACCTGTTAGCATCCTTACGCTGTACTGTCCAGTTTCCTTTTACAGTAACTTCTTTATAGCAGTGTGGATGAGTCTTTGGAAGATTGATCATCTCGACCCAATATGCTGATAGGTACCTTGCATCATTTTGGCGGTCATATGCAAAATACCATGCCAGCATACGTCTCACTGTTGCTAAGTGAAGGTTCCAGTCAGAGCATTAGATAGGACATGTATATTTAAAGCCCTACCTTCTATAGAGAAATAATTTGATTATGGAATAACATTGCATTCACACGCAATATGTAAATGTAATTGGAGTGACCCCACAGATTTGTGAACAAACATTTTTTTGTACCTACCTATATGTTTTTCAGTTTTGCTGAGAAATCTTGTGTAATCTCGATAGCAGGATTTGTGGTATCAGACCTCGATTGCAATGCAGTCTTTCCCACGAATGTGTGTCAGAATGCTCTCATCTGATTTCATTTGAGCTGCCTAACGAAAAAGTCCTATATTAAAGATATGAAGAATAAATTATAAACCCAGTTGGCAATATATTAACTTGTATAACATTCAATTCAAGTGAGTAAACATACCTGTGTTAATCGAGCTTGATCGCCGCTATCAGATGAAGCTGCGCTGCTTAAGTCCTCCTCCGTGTTTACATGTGCGTAGTGATATTGGCTTGATTTTGGCTCAGACCTACTTACATTTTCGATGCTGATTGGTTGAAAATCTAGCTCAACAGTTTTATATGTCTCAATACGCAGTCAATATAGTGCGCCAATAAATTTCACTTTTCTCATTAACTGCAGGATAATGCGTGGAGAACTTTTTGCTTGGATACCTTTGATTAACGTTGAACATATTGAGCAAAAGATAAAGTAGTGCCCCGTTTGTCGGAACGAAACTGAACGATACAGCTCACGTACAGCGGCCTAAGTGGTTAGCGCACTTGCGCTGTGAAACCGTCCACCTGAATTTCATTCCTGTCCACGGCTAACATCAGGGGCGAGTGATAACTGAACCGGCCCTTCCTCCCTCTAGCACCTTCAGCAGCGAGCGGAATGCCGAATCGCGGTCTAGAAATCTGCGCGACCGACATGGTGTGGGCGGGGAAGGTGGGGGGGGGCCTTCATCCATCAGTGGAATGACATGGGGCTGTGAATTATGAATAATTATAAATAATTTATATATTTTAAACATTTTGCCGCAGTCGTCTGCGCTACAGTTGAAAGTGTGGTCGGCAAACGGCCACCCGAAGCAGCCAATTCCATCGAATCCACGAGGCCGGCGTAGTCCCCCGCGCGCGAGAAAGCGAGTGGCCACCAGCGGGATGCTCCGCTAATGAACGCGCAAGAACAGTGCGGAACCCTTTTTTAAAAGTTGAACTTTTGGCACGTTTTATTTTTGTACTTCTCTTGTTGTAATTTCTTTTTTTTCTTTTTTACACGGCTTCTTTAAAGAGAAAAGGGCAGCACAAAAGCAATGTTTGTCTTTGTGATATTTGCACTAAGGCTGATTTCTTTTGGACCCCGCTGATGGGCAGGTGCGCCTGAGTAGGAGACCGGCTTGCTCGGACCGTTTTTTGGAATAATTTTATCCAATTTTGTAACTTTTTTTTTTCTCTATTTTTTTTATTGCAAACTTCCACTCTTAACCTGCTCAGCCACACCTCCCAAGACGCACGGGTGGGTGGCATTCAATTTTAACGAGCTCGCTCAAAAAACCATTTCGCTTTTTTTTCTCCCGCTCTTTTCCTCCTGTCGCTCTCTCTCGCTTCGCCACCCGGGGGGCCACCACCCCCCCCTCTCCTCCCCACCACCCCCCCTCTCCTCCCCACCACCCCCCCCTCTCCTCCCCACCAACCCCCCTCTCCTCCCCACCACCCCCCCCTCTCCCCCCCACCACCCCCCCCTCTCCTCCCCACCACCCCCCCCCCTCTCCTCCCCACCACCCCTCCCTCTCCTCCCCACCCCCCCTCCCCCCGAAAACATCGTCGTCTCTCCGGCACCACGACTCCGCCGGCCCGACGATCGCAAAACGTCGATTGTATCGTTACTTACCGCGGGCTCTGTTGTGGCGTTGGTTGCCGCCGTTCGTCTTCAACGCGCGTGGTCGTGGGGTGGTTGCAAGGACCTAGGGGGCCACGCGCGCCCACCGTCTGTACCCAATTACGGGTGGCCTCTGGGTGTGGAACGAGCCCCCCGGACCAAATGAAAATCCTTCAGCTCGCCGTTACGATATCCCTGCACGCACACGCTCAACCTCTGCTCGCTCGCAACCCACCCACGCATCCATCCCAAGGACCACCGCCACGTATTATTGAGACTCCAATCTAACCAGCAAGCACGGGGCGTTTGGAAGCTTAAACATCTTTCGCACTTCTTAAATCAACGCCGTGGTCTCTTTTTTTCGGCAGCTGCGGAGTTTTTTGTTTGTTAGTTACAATTCGGGCGACAGTTTTTTGTTCCGATTTAAAGCTTTCGTGACTGCAGGGATTCATCTTCTTGGTTCTTTCGGTAAAGTCACGTAGAATGGAAATAATAAAAGAATAAAAAGGAAACATAATAAAATAATTCTCACTATTTTTTTTATTATGTTTTATTTTTATTATTTTATTATTTCCATTCTACGTGACTTTACCGAAAGAGCCAAGAAGATGAGTTTTTTTGTTCGTTTGCTCGTCCTGTTTCATCTTTCACAAACCAGCCCCCGACGCTTCGTCGTGGGCGGATGGCGGTTGTGGATTTTCTTGCCGCCTGATTTGTCCCGTGCCGTCTCGACCTCCACTCGCGAAGGGCCCGGCAAGAGCGGGGCCACTGGCCTCGCCGCTACAACGCGAACACCGCCACCGCCTTCGCCAGGTTCGCGCTCCGGTAGGCTCGGCTGAGTGTTCGCTCGCCTACTTGTTTATTTATTATAATTACGATCTTTGCTCAAGAGCCAAACGTTGCTCGAGCGTGAAAGAGCACGACGGCCTCGCTCTAAACGGCAATGAACTTGCATTTTCTATTCGCCCTCCATTACAAAGAGAAGCCATTAGAGTCAGTGCTGTTAGCGAGCGCCTGTTTATACTAATGCCAGCCAATGAACCTAAACGTTAACATCCATATCACCATTTGACCCCCTGACCCCCGCATATAATTTGGATCTTGACCCCGACATTGAGTTTAAACACCCTTACATTGTCTGACCCTGCTATTTACCATCGTATCACTCTGACCTTTTCAATGATGAAAATTCCACATTCACTCATGAACGGAATGTACCAAACATCCCCAAGCCGGACCTATTGAGAAAGGGCTTTTGACACTTCGAAGCATAATGAGTTTTTTTATTGATATATAATATCGATCGTTTGCACTGACAGGGCCCCGTTGTGTAGGGACAGTGTTCTCACTCATAACATCTGGCAAACCGGAAGTATTTATTTAGCAAACTTGACTCTGGTGATGAAACCCAGAAAGTCAAAGCCTCTGCAGTGTTTGCACGCTTAAACAAATGCTGCCGGCTAACACAAGCCTGGAAGACCAATAGGGAAAAAAATATTATATATATTCTTCAATAATGATTTCATATTCTCCCCACAATTTTATTCTGATTGCGCTGTCGGTTACATTACGTGACGCACAAATGAAGTGCACAACCATATTTAATATGATGGGGTTTTGTGTGTGCAGTCATTGATGACCGGACTGAGACCATCTGCTCTCCACACTCGAGGACCCGGCTTAATCACAACTCAGTCTATGTGAGTATATGGGTTTCTACGTGAATCCATCGGTATGTATGTGTGTACATAGGGCTCTGTTGTGAGTCTATGGGGCTCTGTGTGAGTCTGTGTCTCCGTGTGAGTTTATGGGTCTTTTTGTGAGTCTGTGTCTCCGTGTGAGTCTATGGGTCTCTGTGTAAGTCTATGTGTCTTCGTGTGAGTCTATGTGGCTCTGTGTGAGTCTATGTGTCTTCATGTGAGTCTATGGGTCTCTGTGTGAGTATATGGGTCTCTATGTGAGTATATGGGGCTCTGTGTGAGTGTATGGGGCTCTGTGTGAGTCTATGGGTCTCTGTGTGAGTCTATGGGTCTCTGTGTGAGTCTATGTGTCTCTATGTGAGTCTATGGGTCTCTACGTGAGTCGATGGTGGCCGTGGCTGAGATCATCAACTCTCCACACTCGAGCACCCGTTTGAACCACACGCTGCTGCCTCGATTCGAATCCAGTCTCTCAGCTGTGCCAGCTCAGCGGTCTGACCATCGGAGCCTCCTGCCCACCTCAAACATCGTCTGTTTCACGTGGCGATGTGTTTATATATTTACAGATGCGTATACTTTTTTCATTGCCCTGCGTAAAGAACACGTTCAATCCAATATTATCTTAACAACTCCCTGCACGCAAGCGGGAACAATCCTTGAGTTCGTTAAATCCGCCCGCGTCTGTCCACCCAGCAAGATAGGCGGGTCTCACCGCAGCTGGCCGATTGGCGCTCGTCCGCGTGCGGTGGGGTAAGGCGTGAGTACTCCCCGCCTCTTCCGAGACGTCGGGCCCGGCGCGTGAGAGCGGGGCCCAACTAGCTACGAGGGGGGGGGGGGGAGGGGGCTCTCTGCAGAGCTCCGTCTCTGCGGAGGAGGCCCTTCCACCAGCAGTGGCGCGAGCGAGAAGTTGTCGGGGCTGCACCTTTGCCGCTATCTCCGGGGTGTCGGTGGCACGCGCGCTCCGACCGCTAATTGGGCGCGCGCCACCACTCCGGCAGCGGCGCGCATCGTGCAAACCCGCCCGCGGGCAGACCGCCACCTTGCCCCCCCATTGTTCTCTCCCAGGTGTTGCTCTTTAGTCGGTGATTGCTCATTGCGCCTTCTGCGCGGAGCTCCCGGTAATTGCGCCGCTCGAGGGCTCCTCGCGCACGAGCCTTCGACGTTGGCGAATTGCCGCGTCGCTGATATCTAAACGTGAATGGAAACTGCAGGGCCTTTGTGAGCTCCCCCCCCCCCCTCATTTCCCTCCCTCGCAGACCACACAGCCATGCTCCCCCTCCTCCCCCGCCCCCCGGTCTCCCCACGTTGCCTCTCATCGAGCCGAACGCTGGAAGAGTCGCGGCAGCGGACCGGGCAGCCCGCGGCAAGCGGCGCGCGCGGCGTCGTGGTGCGAGCCGCGTGGACGATGGCGCCGTGCGAACTTGAATCGGTGTTGAACTCTTGAACCACGTGCTCGCCGGTCGAGTGCGAGTGCCCTCAATGTCCGCTCGCGATGGTTTGATCTGCCGTGAGACGCGTGGTTTCTGTTCAACGTTGCCCATTGTGTTTTTTTTTATGGTGACGACGATGATAATGTTGATGGATTTAAACTCAAAACCTCATTCTTTGAACCATTTTTATTTGGAATTTTGGAGCACATCTGGGGGTGGTGATGCATTGGTCAGCGCACTGCGCTATGAACGTGGCAATAATGAGCCCTGCGTAAGCCTCAAGCCAGGGGTAGAGGCACACACTTGTGGTCCAACTCTGTGCAGACGAGGTGGCCCGAAGATGGAGTACAGCAAGTGTATGCTTGCATACTTTGTGTAGCGCTATGAACACTTATCGCGATCGAGTGTTTTTTTTTTCCCCGCTCACGAAGCCAATTATTCCAATGTAGCGGGACCCTCCTAAAAAAACTTCGTCTCGAGACTCAGTGAGACTTTGCTGGACAAAGAACTGTACTTCAGTTTTCACGTTAGGTTAGTAACACTTAGTCGGTGATGCCCTGCAGTTTCCTGGGTGACAAGTAGCGGGTTAGGTTTTGTCCAATTCTGGCCCAAATGGCTCAGCAAAATACTAAAATAATGAATTATTCACGTGGCAGAGCAGTGGCCCAGCGGGTAACGGCGGCCACGTGAACGAATCCACAGAACTCGACACGCACTGCGCTACCAACCCGGCGGTCGCGAGGTCGGCGAGCGATATACGCGAACCGGTCCTGGCTCAACTTTCGCGATTCACCAACACGCGCTTGACCAGCGTGGTGAAGTATGGTCACACAACTCTCGGCGGCCGCCACGCCGAGGGGAGGCTTTCATCCAGGAGTCGATGGATCCATGACTGTCAATTATAATAACGATCACGTTTTATTTCATTAAAAACACTCGATAGGGGATGGGTTTCAGCGCGACACGAGCGGCCGCAAATTGTGGGTGGCGTGATGAGTTCTCTTCGCCACATAAAAGCCGGGGGACACACAAAAACAAAAATCAGCGGAGCCTTGCGAAATAAATCAGGAATTCACCACGAGGGTTGTGGGCGCGGGCCTCCTGCAGTGACATGCCTGTGGTTAACGTACTTTGCGAGTTAATGTTAAATAATTGAAGGCATGCACATTAAACTAAGATTATATATATATATAACCTTTACTCCGCATGGCTTGGCACGGGAATAAATTGCAACATCTTTTTTTATTAGCCGTCGTGTTTAGATATTTAAATCGCAATTCCAGTGGAAGTGTGGAAGTTACTCGGATGTGGGTATCTCCTCCACTCCGCACCTTCTCCCTCCCGTAACGGAGTTAAAATAATTTGAGATTTCAACATCGAGTCCTGAGCCAAAGAACATTTTGCGTTTTTGTAATTTAGCGACAGAGAAGAAGAATAAGAAAATAACAACAATCCGCGCGTGTTATCGCTGCAGTCTGCGCGATGTTACTCATTGTACGAAATTGCTGAAGCGGAAACGATTCCATTTCTAAACCAAGACGTTTACTACAGTCGGTCTAATCACAATCATGATTATTTCCATTACACTCGTTCGTTTTTGTTATAAGCCACGATTCTCACAGCCTGTGCGTGCCGTTGTTGGTTTTTTTGTGTTCGCTCCGAGCTGAGCGTAACGGGAGAACGTTTAAGTTCCGCTCCGTGCAGCGGCTTCTGTTGCCTCCCGCCTTTGTCTCTCCGTCTTCTGCTGCCAGCCATAGTTAACCTCTGATTGTGCCCGGGCTCACACCGGACCCCTCACAGAGACTTTTCCAGTAACGGGGCCTGATGCCTCTGGGATGCAGGGACTCTGGAAGTTTAACCCTTCGCTTGGCCCGCTCAATTGCACCGTCTGACTAAAAGGGGAAACTCTGCGGTTCTGCAGCCTCCCAGTAGATCTGTCCATTCATTCGTTTGTTCGATCGTTTATTCTTTTCATGGAGTGGCGAGAGAGAGAGAGCGAGCGAGCGGTCAGGAGGCACCGGTGAAGGAAACGGTCGTGCAGCAGTGAGGGGTGGTGCTGGCGAGCGGAGCCCTTTATCTAGCAGTGGATAAGACCATGCCTGTCGATGATGACAATTTGCAGATGTTTGCCAATAAGAGGAGTCACTTGAAAGTGGCAGCAATGTCTCCGCACCGATAATTTCCACCGAGCCACACGCATCGCGCGCTGTTAGCACGACACGAGCGCGTTCCCCGGGTGAATGCGGGTAGCGGGATCCACACCGACACGCGAGGCGAGTCGCGCTGCGTTTAATAAACGAGCGGCGACCGAAATGTCGCGAGATTTGGCCACCAAAAAGGAGAGAGAGAGAGACGGAAAAAAAGATCCCCATAACCGTGTGAAGACAGAATCGCGCAGTGTGCCTCTTTGAATTATCGCGCGGCAGATCCTTGCACGGGTCACGTATTTGTGTTGTTGTTGTTGTTGTTGTGTTAGGAAACTAAGAACTGAGCGCCCGTTTGCACGAATCAATATTGACGCGCCACCGTGAATCACCACGCGCGCCGGCCGGCAGAGGAACGCCGTGGCGCGCTGCAGTCCGCTGTGGCCGCAGCTCCTTCGAACCTGACGAGAGACGAGAGTTGCGCCCGGCTAGGAGGGACGTGGGGGGCGTCCCACAGGGCACGCTTAATGAGCCCCCCCCCCCTTTTTGATCTGGGGTTAAGCCCCGTGTCTGTGTCCCTCTCGCTCGTCCCAGTCACCCCCCCCGCATGCATCACCCCCCCCCCCCCGCTCCGCTTCCCGTCCTCTCGCACGGCCACCGTCACCCCCGCCGCCTCCCGAAGCGCCGCTGGCTCCGAGCACGCCGCCTGCGGTGTGGAGCAGCGCGCTGCTGCTGCTGCTGCCGCTGCTGCTGCTGCCATGAGGCCCACCAAGGCTGAGCCAGGAGTAAGGGGGGGAGGGGGGGCTGTGTTTGATTACAACTCTACAAAGAACCGCGCCGCGTCACATCCCCTTTTATCTTAGGTGGTGGCTTTACGTGAAAAAATATTTTTTTTTTAAGCTGCAGAGATGCCACGGCGCTGCCGTGCAGCCTCCGCGGGAACAGTGGCAGATGCCGATGGGAAATGAGATGTGAGGAATGTGATGTGCGTGCAGTCCATGGGAGAGTGAGGGATTGGGGGGGGGGAGGAGGAGGGGGGCATGAACTGCGTTTAAACTTTCGCTTCCTTCCGTGTCACCGACCTCGGCCATGGATTGATATTATTTTCTCTGATGTGTCACGCATCTGCGAGTCTGTTTGCGCAACGTATTGGTCGATTAATCGATGCGTCCGCGCGTGCAATCGATCGTATATTTAACTATCCGACGGCGTCTGCGCTTGTGCGGACATGACGTTTTTGCACGTACGGAATATCGCGATAATGGGGCAACTGACTACAATCCCCGCAGACGCAATGGTCATTGAGTTGTCACGATTAATGCTCGCAAAGTGGTTCAAGGATGGAACGATCGACCGACCGTGTCGTCTTCAATTATTGCCGTCTCGTTCGGATTGTTTATTACGTTTGTGCCCTCTTGTCGGGGTGGTTGATTTTCTCTCGCATCACCCACCCCGAGTCAAAAAAAGTGGAAAATGCGCGAAACTTCCATTAGCTCTCAACGATAACTGCGAACAGAACAAAAAAAACCGCGGGATTTCATGCCATTCATCGCAAGCAAAAGGATCGATTATTATCGACGAATCAAGGAATCGGCAAAGGAGTTCCAGCCCGCGTGAGTCTTGACCTTCCTCTTGATTCCGTCTTCCACACCACAGCGCCGCGTCACACGCCAGGGGGTCACTGGGTTCAGGCACCGCCTCGACTCCCCTTCTCTGCCTCCTTTTAAGGGCGCCACGGTGGCTAGGAGATGTTAACTACCTCGCCTCGTATACGGGGGGTCGTGGGTTCGATCCCGACCCTGACGCCTGCTGCTGCTGCATACTTGGAGTATGTGTGTGTGTTTCTCTCATCATCATTACGGTGGCTATGAAGATGTTAACTACCTCGCCTCGTATACGGGAGGCCGTGGGTTCGATCCCGACCCTGACGCCTGCTGCTGCATATTTGGAGTTTGCGTGTCCCTCTTCCCGTGGTCGCGTGGATTTTATCCGGGTCCTCAAGTTTTTCCCTCCACATTTAGAAACGTGGCCGCTGCTATAAACGGCCACGTGGTTCGCCACTTCGTTGATCTAACATTCGTGGCCAGGTCGCTTATGAAAAAGAGCTCTACAGCTCAGTGAGCCTTACTGGTAAAATAAAATAAAAAGTTGTTAAGTTTAGTCTCTAACCCATCCTTTCCCGAACTTCCCATGATTCTCCACCAATCCCATTGATTGCCCCCCCCACCCCCACGACTGTCTCTCAAACACCGAGCCCTCATTTCCATTTTATTTTTCCCCGACGACACAATCCAACGTTGAGTCGTTCCCAACCGTCACAAGCGATTGTGGATAGCCCCCTACGTCGGCTCTCCCTTGCGACAGCCCCTCGCCACTGAGAGTCGAGCGGGCCACTGGAACTCACGAGGAGGAAGGAGCCCTTCGACCCGCCGGGTACGTTGATGTCTACTTATTTGATTATCTTCTAATAGAGGTTTGATTTCTCTGCTTCAAAAACAAGTGAACACTTCTGAGAATGTGCAACAATGCCACGAGAAATGTGGCCCCGGGCTCTGAAGACCACCAGGAGAAGATTCCAGGCAATGTGTTGACAACGATGGCGAACAAGTGCAGACTCTTTGACTTTTTGAAGCTATTAACGTACATTCGTTATCATGTTACAGTGTATTATCCGTTCTTTATCCATTAAAAACGATAGTCCCATAAGTGGTTAAACATCTGTAAGCCCCCATGTGCATACATTATCGTTGCACAGCTAACGCCTTTTGATGTCTGGCATCTTGCCGAGTGGCACAGTGTCCCGGGATGATAAATTTCATGACTCATACGAAAAAGTGTTTTTGGGTTAGATCGCGTAAGTCTAAACGTGTCGTAACCCTCAACCACCATACACAACCAGCGAGGTTTGCCACGCTTTGTTTACGTTTCGTTTACGTGACAAACATTACTGGCTGTGTCGGGTGGTGGAGGGTTACGACACATTTATACTTACGCGATCTAACCCAACAACCTTTATTAATAATAATATCGTTCGCGGAAGCCTACGGGGTTAAATATTTCACGATGCTGCCGATGATGATCACGGAGCTCCATCTTGCGTAAGGCTGGATAATGAGGAACCTGCAAGTCTCTGGGCAGGACGAGTTTATCTGCAGGTAACGGTTCGTGTTGGCGTGCAGTGTGGAACGCGCGAGTGCTGTGGGCCACAGCGGTTCACGTTGTGGCCCACGGTCTGGGTCACCGCTTGCCACGCTCGCCACGGAATATCTACCCCGAGACGTGCAGCCTCCGATGCAATTGTGCTCCATCGATCCCCCCGCCGCCCCCAAGGATGATGACGGCAATGACGGATCTGAACTCGCAGCAACCGGAGAATGCTGCCAACTCTGCGATCGAAGCGGCGTATGGCACGAGACGATTGGAGAGGGCGCAGGCGGTGAAACTGCACCGCAGGGCGCGCAGCCTGGGGCCAGGGGGATTCATTTGGCACGGGGAGTTGGGGGGGGAGGTCTGTGAGAGTCGGGGATTTCAAAATTGATTTCCAACAGAGTCCATGCCAACCGCGCCTACGATAGCCACCGCTGCGATTTCTGCAACACAGCGGGGAGGGTGGCGCTATGCAGAATCTAAAGTTCCAAAGGTCCAACATCGCTGGCATTGCTGCCGCCCGCTCGGACCACACCACTACACTCGGCAAACACCGCGTTACCGCCACAGCCGCGCTCGCTGTTTGCTTTCGCGTTGTGTGCGAGCGTGTGATGAAGGGCTCTATATATAAATATTACACCCCCACTCCCTTCCTCCATCTCCGCTGTCAAAGCGAGCCCCAAAGCGAACTTCCCCGCCTGGCCGCGCCTCACAGCCCGTGCGAGGCGCCTGCAGTCGAGGTGCTGATGAAGGGGAGATGAGTGAGGCGGGCGGGAGGGGAAGAGCGAGAGAGAGCGAGAGCGAGATAAGTGAGACGCCGTCCCCCGGACTGCCATTAATAGTGGCCGCTTCTGCACTTAAAACAACGGGGTGATTGTGCGTGACGTCATGCACACGCTCTCCGATGCATTTTTTGTGCCAGAATTGGCCTAAAAGCTTCTTTTATGGTTTCATTATATTTTTTTGTATATTGTGACAGGTTAAACAATACGAACATTCCACGCAGTAAATAGACGCTGCTCTACGTGTGTGTGTGTGAGGGAGTGGACATGTATGTATGTGTGTAGCGGTTAGCGCGCTGCGCTATGAACCCGGCGACCCGGGTTCAATTCACGCTCACGGCCAACACCGGTGACGATTATCTGAACCGGTCCTGGGCCTCCCCTAGGTCGACTCAGCCTAAAATCAGTACCTGGTGCAGTGTGTAGTAAACATCGCCACTAGGGAGACAAAGGCGGCCGGGCGTGGTGTTGGCCACCCACCCCTTCGTGTGCCGTGCCGGCCTTCATAGGTGCTCGCTAACAGCACTTGCCCCTACAGTATGTTAAGGCGATGAGGGGGATCTTTGTCTTTGTGTAAGCGAGTGTACATAGAACGTGAGTATCGGTGAGCGCACTGCGCTACGAACCCTGCGACCTGACTTCGTTCGCAACTCACCGCGAATGTGGGCGACCGCCCCGGGCCCCGCGCTTGAGAAGGGGTGGGGGGGGGGCTTCCACGTCACTGTGTCAGACGTAATCCTTTCGGTTTAGTTGGAAGGCGTCGTGGCGTTTTTCCAGAGGCCCCGCAACCCTCACCGCCCCCCCACCCTCTGGACGGCTCTGTCTGGACATGTCCTGGGTGTCCCGTAGCTCGACTCGGCCTTAAATAAGTCCCCGGTGCGGTGTGTTAACATCAGCGCATGGGAGGCAAAGGCGGTCGGGCGTGGCAATAGCCACAACACCCACCTCGTGCGCCGTGCCGGCCTTCGTAGGTGCTCGCTTGAGAGCACTTGCCCCATCATCCCGTCGAGGCTATACGGGGGATCTTTGCCTCTGTATTTGTTGGGCGAGTGTACATGTGCGCTCTAATGTACACATGATGTATATGTATAAATTACACATGCCAGCCAGGTTTTCCTTCAGCAGTGTCAGGCTTAAGTGTTGCCAAATAACGTCGTTGCATTATTAATCGCGTTGTGTGCGATTCGCATTAATTTTCTTTGACGTGCCAAGCGACAGCTCCCAGCGAAGCAGCCTCGCTGATGTACGCGCGTGCCTGTGCCGCGTGCCGCCTGCTCGCCATGCTGGTTGTGGACGTGCATTGATTGTTTCCGCTGCTCCCATACTGAGTGTCAAGTGCATGGTCTCGGTGTCATTGTGTGTGTGGCCAGGTTGTGAGCTCAAGAGACCGGGACGAGTCCCATCATTTGCCGGAGTGACCCGAGGCATCGGTCTGCCAGCAGGAGGCGATGGTGTCTCTGTATCCAGGACTCCACATCGCTCCCACTCGTGGTCTGGTGGTGGTGGTGGTAGGGGTGGGAGGGGTGCGGTGGGGGTGGTGGGGGTGGGGGTTTGAGGGTGGTGGGGGGGGCAGCCCTGTCCAGCGGGGCGTGATTAACCGCAAACGTCGCTCCTCGGTGTAGAAGGCGAGACTGGCGAGCTGATGAGCCGACAAAGCCGACACAAGATAAAGCACACAGAGCTGCGCAAGGGAAAGCCCGCTCGCTGGAGATAAAATACAACGGGGTGAAATGGAGTGGATGTCATCTCCAAGCGCGCTTGTCTCTCTCTCTCTGCGTGTGTGTGTATCGCTGTTCCGTTTCGGCATCGCCATCGCGAGACATGTCGTCGTGTAAATGTTTTATTTTCACCCCGCCTCGATTTCCATCTCCGAGTAGAGTTCGCACGGACGGCCAGAGTCATTTTGTGTGTGTGCTCGTGCGTGTATGCGTGCGTGTATGCGTGTGCGCGGGTGTGTGCTGCGTGCGTGTGCTGCGTGTGTGTGTGCTGCGTGCGTGCGTGCTGCGTGCGTGTGCGTGTGCGTGGGTGTGTGCTGCGTGCGTGTGCTGCGTGTGTGTGTGTGCTGCGTGCGTGCGTGTGCGTGCGTGCTGCGTGTGTGCTGCGTGTGTGCGTGCGTGTGCTGCGTGTGTCTACTATTGATGTCTAAATGGTGTCGAGTTATGGAGGTGGACAAAAGCGAAGCGTGCAGTGTTTACCGAACCGCGCTTCTCATCACGGGACAGTTTTTTTATTATTATTGTATTCCACCCCCCCCTCCCCCGTCCTTCTTTGTATCCACCTCTGTGACTTAGAATCCACTAATGTTCCAATTGTTATGTTGCACTGTATATGCTCCCCGCCTCCGTCAACCCGCACTGACCAGCGCGGTGAAGTATGGTCACATGGCCCCCGATGGAAACCCGCACGGCGTGGGGAGGCAGTCATCCAGCAGTGGATTGACAAAAAGGGGGTTCTACTACACATTCTTACACGGCGTAGAAAAGCGTCAACAATATTTTAACCAAACTAAATCTATGTTTTACTTACCAGGTAAAGCCCACTGAGCTTCAAAGCTCTTTTTCAGAAGCGACCTGGTCACACAGGATGGCTCAACGAAGTGGCTTATTCTTGTCACGTGGAAACGTGCAGCAGCCGATCAATCTACACGCGTGTTTCTGAATGTGGAGGGAAACCCGGAGGAGGCGGATATAAACCCACGCGACCACGTTGGAGAGACACGCAAACTCCAAATATACAGCAGCAGGCGTCAGGGTCAGGATCGAACCCACGAACTCCTGCATACCAGGCGAGGTAGTCAACATCTCATCACCGCGGTGCCTTAAATAGAACCTCAACCTGGAAGACTGTGAGCCCTTAAAAAAAAAAACATGCAAAATAATTTGGATCTACATGGCATTTCAGTGTAGATACATCTCAACATCCATATTGTCATGTTCATCCTATCGCTGTGCGTGTGCTACACATGACAATGTAAATATATATTTATATTAAAGATATAGCTCCTTTCATCCAAATCGCATCTCAAGTCGCTGAAGAAATTGCAACTCGCGCAGATTTCACACAGAGGCCCCACTGGAAACTACAGGCAGCTTGACAAAGCCCCGACAATTGCTCAAGGTCTGGAGTCCTATGTTGGGATGTTCGGCCAACTCAATCGATGAGTGTTTACACGGGTAGCGATGCACCGATTGAAATAGATTTCCTTACGCTCACGTTACCCGCAGTGAACGGTGCACGCGTGGATCGAAACGTCGCGATAACGTTTCGCGCATCTCAATGGGGAGCACACATCAGCACAAAGCGTAATACAAATCACGAACAATACAAACGAGATTCGGGAAAGAAAAAAAAACATGCAGACAAAAAAGGAATAGAACCTCGAATTCAACCGCGATTGTGAATGGTAACAATTCGTTGGATGAATGTGGGGAATGTTGTGGGGTGTGTGCGTGTTGTACGTTTTTATTGACCAAGAAAAGCCTCGCTGAGTCTCAGGACACCCTAGCCAGGCGGGTACTGCTTTGCAATGTCCGACCAACATTTAAATTAAACCTTGAATCAAGCCTCGTACACCCTGAATTGTGACAATTAATAGAATGACCGGCAGATGAACCTCATGTTCGCCTTTCCGATGTTCTGACGTCTCTACCGCGCTGCCCCCCTCCCCCCACAACTACCCGCGCCCCTCCCCCGTGCCCCCCCCCCATACCCCCCACCCCCCCAACTTTCTTCTGCCCTCTCTCCATCTCCCACCCCTGCAGCGCAGTAGACCTGTGCCCACATCTCGCTCAGAGCGGGCCCGGCTGTCAATGGCCGGGCGCTAACGCGATGTGACTTTCCCATCGCAAGCGTGAATTTGGTCAGCAGACCCTGACGAATCACCCGCTCACCCGACCACGCGCTCGCTCTCTCGCTCGCCCCACTCGGAAACGGAGAGGAAAGGTAAGGGAAGTCAAAGCAGTCACCTTATTCAATTCCTGTTTTTTTTTTCTTAAGTTCGCCTCCCTTCCTGATTTCAGTTTCCTTTCATTTGTCATTTTTTTTGTCGGAGAAGGGGGCACCAGGATGAGTGTGTGGGGGGGGGGGGAGCACAATATTATTATTATTATATTTGTGAGTGCGACTGATGACAGTTCTCCCACCCCACACCGAAGCAAGAAAAATTAAAATTTAAAAATCAAACCCGTCCGTGCTGTCACCGTGAAACAACGCTCATCACCCACCATGCGACTCCTCCACCATCATCCACGCACGGCTATTAACGGAACATTCCACTGCACTTCCCAGTCCCTCCGGGGCCTCCGCAATTGACATAAATTCTGTCTCTTAGTCTATTAAATATATATCGTTCCTAATCATTTGTTTCTTCTTCTGTTGCTAATGAAGTAGCCGGAATACGATTTCAGGGGCCCTCTCTCTCCAGTGCAGCTGAGATAATCTCGAATGCAAGAGCAGCCATCGTGAATAAAGAATAAGCGCCACGGGAGGGCCTTGCTTGATAATGAATCTCTCGACTAGCCCTCCAGCTGCGTTCCTCGGGGTCGCAACTGCCGCGTGTTATTCGGCGCGGCATCTGAGACGTTCTCAGCTCCGCGTGCTCGATGGCGGCGAGCTCATTGCCGCTTTTGCCTTTCCCAGCTGCCGCGAGCGCGTGGCCACGGAACGCCGGGGGCACCGTCCCTGGACAAGGCGCGCGGTAGGGACCCGAACGAACGGGAAAGGGCACCACGACCGGGAAATAACCACCCGCGCCTCATCGCCGCCACCCTCCTCCGCCACGCGGTAGCCTGACCAGTGAACTCAAAGTCACTCCAACGCACCTCAGGGTTCCGCGAAAAGAAGGAAAAGTTGGAAAGGGTCAACAAGGGCAATTTTTTTGTGTGTTAAATATACCACACCAAGCATTTTTGATAAAGGGCTTCGTGTTGAATCTTCACGCTACCTTTTTTTTCTTCCAAGAGTTAATGGCTCGGATAGCGGTGGTGGTAGGAGTGGTTGTTTTTTTTTTTATTTCTTGAGCTATTAAGAAATGCTGACGCGGCAACCCAAAAATGCCTACTCTCCAAACGCACGTGAAAACCCATGGCACTTTGGTGCACTATAGCGCCAGGTGAACCCGGGGCTGAGTCTTTAATGGGGCACGGCTCACTGTTGAGTGCCCACACACTTCTGAGTGGGCGCTTTCGACTGCCAGCTTATCCACCTTTCAGCCACCCAGCCAGTTAGCAAGCCAGTCACTCAGCAGCCAGCTTACCCGACTACTAAACACCCAGCCATCCAGCCTCTCAGCCACCCACCCAACCAGATGGTCAGTCACAAAGCCAGCAAGCTTACCCGACTACTAAACACCCAGCCATCCAGCCTCTCAGCCACCCACCCAACCAGATGGTCAGTCACAAAGCCAGCAAGCTTACCCGACTACTAAACACCCAACCATCCAGCCTCTCAGCCACCCACCCAACCAGATAGTCAGTCACAAAGCCAGCAAGCGAGCCATTTACTCAGCCAGTCAGCCAGCCATATATCCAACCTGCCTTACCTGCCTTATCAGACAGCCACTCAGCCAGCCAGCCTACCAGTCACCCAGTCATTCGGTCATGAAGTCATCCAGCAAGCCAGCCTACCTGGCTACCAGCCAGCCATCTATCCATCTGGCTCAGCTGTCTTCCAAGATGCCCACCGGATTGCCACCCAGGTAGTTGTCTATTCATCTCACCTGCCTACTAGTCTGCCTACCTGTCTACCAGCTGGCTAGCCAGGCAGTCCACATGCCTACAAACAGCCCCTCTATTAGTCAGTCTGTCTATTTGTCTCCTAGCTCTTCAGTGAGCCAGTTAGTAAGACTACCAGCCAGTGAGCATGCTTGCCTACCTGCCTAGCAGTCGTCGGGGAAGGGAACGGTCATGCCCCAAAGGCTCCAAAAGGCCAAGGTAAGGAAGACGAAGAAGACATTCTTTGTATTGGCTCGCGGATTGATCAAAGGGGGCGCCGCAGTGACGAGATGTTGACTACCTCGCCTGGTATACAGGAGGTCGTGGCGTTGATCTAGATTCTGACGCCTGTCACGTAGATAGGTTAAAAAAATACCTATCTACGTGACTTTACCGAAAGGCCCAGGAATGTGAATTCATGCAGTCACGAAAGCTTTAAGTCAAGATGTATATTTGGCGTGTGCTTGTCTCTCTCTCTCCGTGGTCGCGTGGATTTTTCTCTGGGTCCTCTGGTTTTTCACTCCACATTTCGAAACACGCGTTCAGAGTATTTGACTGCAATACATTTCCACGTGATAAGCCACTTCGTTGAGCTATCATTTGTGGCCAGGTCTCGGTGAGCCTTACCTGGTAAATAAAAAATATATAGTTTTTTTTGTAATAGTGCAGAGGAGTGAACTTACATCCCAATTAGTGCATCCAATTATCGGAGCACGAAATGCCGCGTGTGCCTGCGCAAAAGTTTCATTTCTATGTTACTCTTTGCGTTTATTTGTGACCAGCTGCCTTTGTAAATCTCCCGCGAGGGTTTGGAGAGAGATTCCCGCACACGCGTGCACTTCTCTCGGACCAAGAACCGCGTGCGGCGAGCGGCGGTGCAGCAATTAGCGAACCGCGCCGGCGAAGAACCCGGCGTCCCGAGTTCGACTCCCGGCCACGGATAACATCGGTGGCGAGCGACGTCTTGGCACCGTTCGCACGCGCCTCTGCACCGGCCCCTCGGCCCTTGACCAGAGCGGTGAAGTATAGCCAAACGACGCGACACGCGAAAAATCCTCATGGACGGGCAGATCAACAAAGGGTTGGAAATATGCATGATTAATTAAATAACCCAACACTGACATGTGCTTTCGGGTAAACAATAAATAACACGATGATAAGAGTGTTTTGACTCAAGGTGAGTACGTTTTGTGCTTTCCCATTGCAACAAAAATATTTCATATTAATAATGATAACTCATTGTTTGAATATAGATATCAGCACACAAAGGCCACACACACACCCACCCACCCCGGTACAGCGTGTAACAGACGACTGGGGCAAGTGACGGGTTAGAGGCTGGCGCTGCGTTTAGGTGACAAGGTGCTACTGGCCTGCGCTGATGTATCGCTGCACACTGCACCAGGTGCTCGCTGCGGGGCCAGGTTCACCCAAAGGAAGGTTTTTTTTGTTTTATTGGCCCACTCAATAGCTTCTATTCGGTGACTCTTTCACACGCCTTTTGGAAAACTGGGCATCAGGAAACACGTTTACAAATGTAATTCTACTCTGGCACCATGGCCCAGAGGGCAGTCTCAACGCGGAATTATTATCATCATCATCATCATTTGTGGCCTCTCTGTGTATGTGCTATGAAAAAGGGCCGTTGCCTAAAACGTCGCCTATTATGTGTGCTTCGTTTAAGCTCACATGCACGCAGTGTCGCTAACGATGCATGTGTCGATGGTTTATCGACGACGCTTTTGCGCCGCTGGCAACGCCGCAGCATCAGCAGCGTCATCAAATTCTTTGTCTCAAGGAATCTCAAGCCTAGTTCGCGCGTCACGTGCGGATACCTGACACGTGCCACGGGCCAAGAGATGCAAACTCACAATTCGATTGCGGAGCACCAACATGTGTTTGTGTCTTTATTGGTACCGTCTCATTTGTATTGTTTCGTTATATTTGCACCGTCTCGCTCGGGAGTCATTCAACTCGAGTCTCTGTCTTGTCTGTCTTCTCGATTGTGTCGGGTTTTTTTTTGCTCTTTCTTTCCTCGTTCAATCCAGATTCGCTTGCTCCGTGAGCCCAAGTATAACAACAGCATCGCACGTGCACCCGATTTGCATCAGTAAATCATAGCACACACGAGATTATTAAGCACGCTATACGACGGCGTCGAGGCCGAGTGAGTGCAAGAATCTTGTTTAATTGACAAACTGCTACGCGGGTGCACATGGCCATGCGTGTGCAGGTGTGGGGAGCGGTGGGATGGTGGTCAGCGCGCTGCGCTACGAACCCGGCGGCCGGAGTTTGATGCCCGCTCACGGCCACCACCAGTGACGAAGATCTGAACCGGCCCTGGGCCTCCTCTAGGTCAACTCAGTCTCAAACGAGTAACTGATGCGATGTGTAAACATCGCCACTGGGGAGGCAAAGGCGGTCGGACGTGCTGCTGGTCACCCACCCCCTCGTGTGCCGTGCCGGTCTTCGCTAACGGCACTTGCCCCAAAAGTATGTCAAGGTTATACGGGGGAGCTTTGTCTCGTGCCATACAAAACGTTTCGCTCCCCTGATATTTTCACGCGAAATTCCTCAATAATTTCTTACTCGTTCATTCATTCTCCCGCTTATCGCGTACTATTTTTTCCTCTCCCCGAGAACATACTGTTATGTCACGAGGTACATTTCTGCCGCCCCGATGCTAATTATCGCGAGCTTGGCCCACGGCTCGGCTTTTCAGGCCAGGCATTCTCGTCGTACACGCAGGGTCAATTAGCGTCCTGATTTTACTTTTAAATCACAAAAACGTCGCCGTGACAGCTGTAACGAGACGCCGTGCGCTCGCTCCCCTCCCCTCCCTCCCTCCCTCCATCCCTTGCCCTGCGCAGCAGAGAGGGAGAAATTGGCGATGGATTTTATTTTGTTGATTTTTTTTCTACTTTTACGAATCTGAAATTGATGAGAAAGCCCCATCACAACATAAACTTTATCCACGCAGGCTGAAAAAAAATAACTCCACGAATAGACACAGCGACCGACATGTACATAAGCTCTCCGCTTTATCCAGCCAACCAGCTCAACTAAACGTGTGGCCCTTTTGTCGTTCAGATTGACCCCCAGCTCAAAGGGTTTTGAAAAAATGTGGCAAATCGACATAGCTGTAGATGGGTTTCGCCCACGTTAGGGCTCATCAACATAGTCATTCATCTTCGCTGTTGCCATCTGCCCCTGGGAGCCCCATATATAGAGAGGGATTTCATTCTGTTATCGGAATTATTGTTATTAGTCACCTATTGATGGTGATGATGATGGTGATAATGATGATGGTGTTGTTCCGTATTTGCCATCACGATCACAATTAATATAACTATCATCATTTCCATCACCACCACTACCACCACCATAATCATCAGCAGCTGCTGTTGCTAATGATTATAAAATGTTCTGCATATTTTCCACCACCACCACCACTACTGTCATCATCATCTCTAAAGGCAAAGATCCCCCATATTGATTTATAGCTCGTTGAGGCAAATGCTACTGGGGAGGTGTGGTCAGTTCCACGCTCAAATGTCTTCGTCTCCCCAGTGTTGATATTTATCCTCCTTACCAGGTACCCATTTAAGGCCGAGTCGGCATAGGGGAGGCTCGGAACTGGTTTAGATATAATTCTCCACTGATATCAGCCATGAGCGTGAACCTAACCCAGATAGCCAGTTTCATAGCGCGGTGCGCGCTAACCACTGCACCACCACTCCCCACCACCACCACCATCATCATCATTTCCCAAACCACCACAACCATCATCATCATCTCATCGCACTCACATCTCCGCTCACTTCGAGCCAGAGCCATGGCCACGCTGAACGACGAAGACCTCCCGCTGGGGAGTGACCGCGGGATTTAATTAAAGCCGCGGCTCAAAGGGCCGATCGCGGGCGCCGAGCGGCGCGCGCCCCGCGTGCCACTCCTCCGCCGATGCCCCCCGCACCCATCCGCGGTCTTCGGCGCGCGCGCGCGCGCGGCCGATAACCTCCCCGAGTTTCAATTCACCCGGCAAACATTGGTGAGGACACCGCGCGGCAGATGCGGGCATCTCTCCTCCCTCCCTCTCGCCCCCCTCCACCCCCCTCCCTCCTCCACCCCCGCCCCCCTCCCCCCTCCACCCTCCACCCCCCACCCCCCTCCTCCTCCCCCCTCTCCACCGATGAGAAACGAAGGACGGTCCCGCAGTGCGACTCGTGGTCACCGACCTCGCGGCGTGGAGCACGCGGCGACTCCGCTGCCCGCTGCGGTCATTTCGCCGGCGGATTCGTCAGATGTTCACCACGAGGCTGCTCCAGAAGGCATCTCCGTTGAAAAACTAAACCTATTTAAACTTTTGAATTTTATTTTGCCAGGTAACGCCACACTGAGCTGTATAGCTCTTTTACAGAAGCGACCTGGTCATTACAAATGATAGCTCAATGAAGTGGCTTATCACGTGGAAATCTATAGCAGCCAAATACTCGAAACGCAAGTTTAAACTAAAATCCACGCGACCACGGGGGGAACGTGCAAACTCCAATTATACAGGGTCGGGATCGAACCCACGATCCCCTGAATACCGAAGTGAGGTAGTTATCATCTCGCCCCCGTAGCGCCGTTAAATAATTTGGTCCTACATGTTAGTTATGAGTGGGTCTCTACGTAAGTCGATAACTCTCCACGTGGACCTCTATCTCAATCCGAGGCCCACATAGTGACGCCACTGAACGCTTTTGAAAATTCACCGGTAGCATTTGAGACATTCATTCGCTCACTCACCAACTTCCACACGAACAAATAAACATTGCCGATCAACAGCCCTCCAAACGGAAGAAGTGGCGTCTATGTAGGACCACGTCTCAATGCTAGTCTATGGGTGTCTTTGCAAGTCAATGCATCTCCATGTGAGTCTACATCTCAAACCGTGGTCCACATAGTGACGCCACTATGCGTTGATCATTCGCCGCCAGCCTTTCACGTGGCCCAGCGGCAGCGCGGTTCGCCGCTTGTCGCAGAGATCCGGCAGGCCACCCGGATTCGTACTGCGGGTGCATTAACCGTGAAAATTTACACTCAAAGATGCCGGACGTCACTCGAGAGTAGGCAGTTGTGTGCCGGCGTCGTGGTGTAAATTTGTCAAAATTTTGAAAAAATATTCACCCGCAAATTACTCAACTGGGTTTGTACGGCAACATTGGCCCCCAGCAACGGTGGAACACCCGCAGACTGAGCCTGAGCAACGAAGCTCTTTCATTTGTGATGAGTGCCTTGCCGCGATAATGATGACATTGAATATCGCGTGCGCTACATTGTTGTTAGAATTATTATGATATCGTACGCAAGTGTGTTGCATGGGTGTCAGTGTGTTGCATGGGTGTCAGTGTGTTGCATGGGTGTCAGTGTGTTGCATGGGTGTCAGTGTGTTGCATGGGTGTCAGTGTGTTGCATGGGTGTCAGTGTGTTGCATGGATGTCAGTGTGTTGCATGGGTGTCAGTGTGTTGCATGGATGTCAGTGTGTTGCATGGATGTCAGTGTGTTGCATGGGTGTCAGTGTGTTGCATGGGTGTCAGTGTGTTGCATGGATGTCAGTGTGTTGCATGGATGTCAGTGTGTTGCATGGGTGTCAGTGTGTTACATACAGCAGTGCATGTGTTTCCTAGCCATGCCTATGAATATGCATACGTGTGTATACGCGTACCTATGCATACATGTATCTATTTGCGTATGTATGTCGGTTCTGTGTGCATAATGTAGATTTGTTCCCAGGTTTCATGTAAATGTGATTTGGTGCATTTATATTTTGAAGTGTTTATTTATTTTATGCCTTCGTGTTTTTATTCACTTGATACCGAAGTACGGTGGGGCAATATTAAGGGTGGAGCCCACGCTTAATATTATAACAATGATAATAATACATTCTATAGATTTAATTTATTTATCCAAAAGAACCTCACCGAGGTTTGGCCCACACCGTTCATGGCCGTTTGGCTTCACGTGGAGGAAAACCAGAGATCTGTCACTCACAACGAGCGGGTAACTCAAACGATCCACACGGATGGATTCACCGATCCGTTGCTATCCTGCCATTTGCTCCATCACATTGAATCCCGGATCCAACCACACCTGGCTTTCCAAGGCAGCTACTAAACAGGCTCAACCCCTTGCTGAGCTTCCGAGATCAGACGATTTCGTCACAGATAGGCTCGTGCCACGTGCCTCTATTTCGTGCTTCGAAATTTTCTCGGCCAATTTACATCTGGCTCGCTCTACCCCAGCCACCGAGCGGGATCGAGGGATCAAGGGATCGAGGGATCGAGGGGATCAGGGGGTGATCGTCCATCACTTGCCCACCCTCCCCTTCCCCAGGCGACGGGCAGAGTGACAACATTGTTGCGATGTTTGTTGAGAGCGCACAGACAGCTCGCTCTGTGTTCGCCTGTCGATGTTTATTACGCATTCGGAACCCTCCGTGGGGCCCTGGAAGGGAACGGGGGGGGGGAAAGGGACTGGCCGCTGCCAAAACGTCACAACCGTTAGCGTCTTCTCGCCGAGAAGCCATCCACGCGTGCTTCAACAAATAAAACCAAACAAAGCAGCCGTGCAATTTGTCGAGCAATCCGATCGCGATATTTTTTGGGTGGACCAACGTGAGGATGTGAAAAAAAAATTGTTGGTAAATACGACGTGGTTACAAACTGAAACCGCCGCCTTCGTATTCACGGAGATCGGCCTTACTGAAGGCCGCAGAAGGGTTATCGTAGGGAAGGATCATCGCACGTTAGCACGCGCACCCCACAATCACAGCCGCCTCGTCGACCGAACGTAGAGAAACGCTCGCAGCGACAGCAGTGACAGCGAGCGCGCTCAAAACGAGAACCACCGTGCTGAGAATATCCCTCCTCTGGTACTCGATTAGTGCGGCTGAGATGGCCAGCAGCGACGGGGCAGAGACGTCGTTAGCGGGCCGCTTCGAGGAGGAGGAAGGAGGAGGAGGCGGCCGTCCTCGCTGTGGACGAGGTGGAACGATGATGCAGGTTAGGTTCGCTCTGCGGGGCAATCAGTTTCCAACCACCCCACCACCGCCACCGCATCAGCGCGCCCGTCATTCACTTCCGCCGAAGGGGTCGATATGAGCGCGCGGTGCCGCTTCCATCGCAGCGACGTGACCTCCGCGGGGGGACTCCAGCGTGCCGGTTCTATCGCGCGGTGACCTCTGACCCCCGACCCCCCGGGGCGGGTGAGGGTTAGTGCACGGCGAAGCGCGATTCGACGGCGCGGAAGGTTCGCCCTAATAGGCGAGCGGCGGTTTCCGGCGTTATCGTCAAATTTAAGCGGCGTGGCAGGTGTCTCTGGTTGTAATATTTATTTATTTATTACAGCTGGGTTCTCCAATTATTTAAGGAAGCTGTGGTTCTCTCCTCTGCTGCTGATCAGTTCGGTTGTCGTCCCACACGCCGGAAATTGCAGAAGTAAGCTGGGAAAGAAAAGGTCGCCGCTGTTGCCACGTGTGCCGCTGGACGGGAGGTGACGGGACGGACAGAGCTTGGTGACGGCATCGCGCATCGTCGGCCGCGTCACGCCTGAGGCGTGGCTCCTAGGGGGGTTTCCTGCCTTCACCAGGCAGGGTGGCAGCAGGAGCGGCCACCAATTTTTTTTAACGACGCCAAGATTAATCGACAATTTAAAAAAGAAATTAGTGGATTTAACATTTTTGTCGATTAATCGACTCGGAGGAGCGTGGAAAAGGAGGACAAATACCCTCTAGAGGGGCTCCAATTTAGTGGCGGTCCCTTCCACCAGCACTGAGTCATTTCAGGGCTGCACCTTTACCTTAGCCAGTTCTATCTGTGGTGATGTTTGTTTTGTTCCTTTCTGTCATTTTCATGATGCGGGTCACTCTCGAAAACGACGAATCGTCCCGTCTCCGATTAGCACGCTTGTCCACGTACGGTGCGAGAGAAGATCAACATACGTACGTACGGCCAATTGCATGCGATCGCATTTTTTTAAAGACCCCCGCCCCCTCTCCCCCTCTACCCCCCCCCCCTCGCCCCCCCACCCCGCCCAGCCCGGCCCAGTGTCTCCCCGAGCGCGCGCCGCGCAGTAACGAGCCGTTCCCTTCTACGACCGTGATGAGCACGATTTCTCGGCGTACGCTATTCAATATTTATGACGTCGTTTCGTCTTCCCCCGCCGCCCACACTACCTCCTCCACCTCCTCCTCCTTATTCTCGCCGCCGCCGGAACGCGTCCTGAGCGCGCGTCACCCGCAGGGCGCCTGCGTCTCAGCGAGGGGCCGTCTCGGAGTGAGACGGCGCCGAACGGCAAATGAGCCGTTACCTCTCGGCTGTGTCGCCTAAATTAACGTCCGCAAATTTATGGCGGAAAAATAAACGGACGGACGGACGGACGGAAGGACGCGCAGTGCGGGAGCACTACAAGTATCTGTCGTGGTGCGCCCGGGATCCAGTATCGCAGATTCTGTCGTCCCGAGGGGGATTAGTCGGCGATGATTTTTTTTTTTTTGGGACTCTGCTTATGCGTTTGGGGGGAAAATTAGGTTTGTCGATGATCGCGGATAATTGGGGAGGGGGGTTCAAAAGAACGCGCGAAGGCTTCCGTGAATGTCACGAGTCGTGGCGATCGGATAACGGAGAAGAGGGAGTGGTGCTGATGGATGATATTTGAGAACCGTGAACTAATCCGAATGGAAAATTTGCATAATTTTTTTGTATAGTTCTCAGTTTTGTCTTGGGCACTAACATTCCATGAACGTTGTATTAATAAGCAGCCCATGATACAAAATGTGGTAATTTAAATGTTCGCAGATCTTTTTTGTTCGTTTAACATAGACTTTAAAATGTAGCGTGCGGAGGGAGCGGTGGCGCAGTGGTTAGCGCACTGCACTATGACCTCGGTAACATGAGTTTGATCACCTGCGACGGCTAACATCAGTTGGCAAGGAGTGCTACTAGGGGCCGGTCATGGGTGCCCCCCCCCGCCCTCACCCAACTTTTGCCTACCAATTATTAAAATGTACATGTTATTTAAAATGTACTAATTGATGAGGGACCGCTAATCATGTTAGTGTGTTGGGCTGTACTAATTAAACGCTACCCACTTCTCATTTTAAAAATAACACCGACCCACTAACAATTTTTGAGCGTCTCTGCTGGGAAATAATAATTAAAACGATACAACCATTGTCTGTTATTAATAAAAGATTCATCATCATCATTATCATCATCATGGTATTGTAGTTGTGATGGTTACCAATGTGACTTAGAAATGACACTGCAAATATATTTTCATCATAATGATTATAACTGGTCACGTGCCACCAACTCTTGTCTACCAGTGACACGGAAAATATTCATTAAAAAAAGGAATCGTTCATCACCATTGCTTGTGAACTATCCGACTAAACAAACAACATTGCAAATAACCATCATCATCATCATCACCACCGTGATCATTCTCATCAGAATCATCATGCAGTCGTAATTGTTAATTTATACTACGAGACAAAAACGCGTCCGAACACCCATCATCATCATCATCACCATGGTCCTCGCGGTCACATTGCAGCCGTGATTGTCGACCGCGCGACCTCGACAAAGCGACGCCGAGAATGATGGCGATGCGTTCGAGACCTCTCCCTCTGCTCGGCTGTTGCGGCGACGGCGGCGAGAGAACGCGAATCAAGCGAGACGCGACCCCCCCGCTACCCCGTCATCGTCGCGCCGAGATGAAGCGATTCCGCGCGTGTGCGTGTGCGCGCCTTGAAGACGGAGCGGGGAGGTTGGGCTAAGTGTTGGGGGACGTAGCCCTACGATGCGCGCTGTCTCGTTAAGCCAAATTTAAGACGCCGCTCGCTGAAGCCGGTCTCCTGCGGGAGCCGAGAAGAGCAGCGGAAGCAGCAGTGGCAGCAGCAGCAGTGGCAGCAGCAGCAGTGGCAGCAGCAGCAGTGGCAGCAGCAGCAGTGGCAGCAGCAATAGTGGCAGCAGCAGCAGCAGCGGCAGAAATAGCAGCAGCAGAAGTAGCAACAGCAGCAGTGGCAACAGCGGCAGCAGTGGCAGAAGCAGCAGTGGCAGCAGCAACAGTGGCAGCAGCAGCAGCGGCAGAAATAGCAGCAGCAGAAGCAGCAACAGCAGCAGTGGCAACAGCGGCAGCAGTGGCAGAAGCAGCAGTGGCAGCAGCAACAGTGGCAGCAGCAGTGGCAGCAGTGGCAGCAGTGGCAACAGCGGCAGCAGTGGCAGCAGCAGCAGTGGCAGAAGCAGCAGCAGTGTCAGCAGCAGGAGTGGCAGCAGCAACAGGAGTGGCATCAGCAGTGGCAGCAACAGCTGCAGTGACAGAAGCAGCAGCAGCAACAGCAGTAGTGGCGGCAGCAGCAGCAGTGGCAGCAGCAGTGGCAGCAACGGCAGCAGTTGCAGCAGCGGCAGCAGTGGCAGCAACAGCAGCAATGGCGTCAGCAGCAGCAGTGGCAGCAGCAACAGCAGCGTTGCTCCAGCGTGGGTGATTTCATCGTCGTAACGCTGTGTGCCATGTGCCTTTCGAATTGCGGATTTTAAGACAAGGCACTCGGAGGGAGCTGTGTTCCGTGAAGTCGTTCGAGAAAAAGAGGGTCTCCACCTCCTCCTACTAGAATATGGCTTTCGGCTATTTCAGTCCGTCCGCCTATCAGCATTCGGGAACGATGTCTCAGTCCATTCGTAGTTTTTTTTTAAAGCAACCCAAAACTCCGGGAGAAGTAATACTTTTGTCATTATCATTAACAGCCGATTTTTATCAATCCACCGCTGGATGAAGGCCTCCCCATCCCGTGTCGGCCACGGGGGGTCGTTTTGCCATACTTCACGACGCCGGTCAATGTGGGCTGGCGAACAGGGGGAAGGGCCCACGAGCGATGTTAACCGTGACCGGGGAACGAACTCAGATTGCCAGGTAGCTGGCGAAGAGCACCACTCTGGAAAGTCTCACCGATTCTCACGACTCTCTTGAGGAGGGTCCTGCGAGGATTTCACGGTCGTCTTCGTTCGTACGGCTGAGCAACAGCTACAATTTCACATGCAGGTGGTCAATACAGATAACGTCGTCACGAGCTGCGGAGTCTATCACTGTGATGTCTCTTCTTCGTGTTTGTGGATCGGTTATTGCGTCGTTATATGTCGTACTGTCTCTGTTCTGGATGACCACAGTCGCAGACTGGAGATGTTTAAGGGTTTTACATGTGTGCATCACCAGGTATGCGCATGTGACACCATGGTTTGTGCAGTGGATGCGATTTAGGGCGGACCGTGAACTTTGTGGAAGATAAAAAAAAACGAGGCATCTTCTGCGCTGGGTGTTTTAGAAGGCAGTATGGGAGAAGAGGTTGACGATTGCTGATGTGCGTTTCCCAATTAGGTGATTTTCTGGTAATTGCGTTATTTAATCATAATTATTATTCTTACTTTGATCACGATGTCGGCGCACTCGCCGCGGAATCTTTGAAATCCGCTGTGAAAGCAGACGGGCGCGTATTTGGCCAGATGTCCGAATAAAAATCAGAAATATGTATTTATACCCGAGGAATCCGATGAGCTATGAAGCTCTTTGTGATAGGCAACGCGGTGGAATCTCTATTAAAAAAAAAACATTGTAACCGGTTGAGATGATACACACCAATGTACGAATCATGTGCGCGTGTCTGTATCACATAAGCTACAATCAAAACTCGCCGCGTTCGTTAGCAACAATGCCTTGTGACCTTGCATGCTATAAATGTACTCGCTGTCTCTTCTCCGCGTGGCTATCTGACTGATCGTGGGTGGCACGTGACTGCGAGCCACAGCCGAAATGAGATGGTGGATACTGGATGTGGTGTACCGGGTTCAGATAGAGCTTTCAGGCCCGGCTGAAATATTCGCCCTGGTTATACAGTGCGTCGTGAATTTGGGGCGGAAAACATTAAGTCGAAAGAAATTATAGATTTCTGAAGAACATGTATTTGATGTAGATTGTGGATATATACCTGCAGGAATCCGCGGAATTTCCGCGGTAAAAGAATGGCGAATCTGTAGAGACTTTGATGATTTCATAAACTGATGATTTCACACGGATATATGGAATTTTTTGTAGATAATGTACCGAAAATAAATTGAAATTAATTAACTCTCTACCCGCATCACCCAAATGCCTTGTGACGTCATCACTCCCCCTCGAACCGCTACTCCAACGTCATCACTCCCACTCCTCCACCTCACTCGTGTTGCGTGACGTCATGACATATCATCTCCCCAGTGTAAAGTGACGTCATCATCCCTCTCCTCCTAACCACCTACGGTATCATGACGCCATCACACCCATTTGCTCCCTCCGCGTCTCTGAGGTCATCCATCCCTCCCCTCAACCTCTCCTCAATGTCGCGTCACGTCATCCCGGTGCGTTACAGACGGACAGACACACGAACAAATGTATGATTATACAGATGGGTAAATTGTGTGTGTGTTGTGTATACATTTGCGCTTTAACTCAGAAGACATGGGTCTATCCCGTGACCTTCCACGGAGCCCTCGACATTTCACATGGCCTCAAGGTGCACCTAGCCTGGCACAAACACTGGGGCGACGTCACTCTATTGTTTGTTGTTTAAATGCTGTTCATCGGTGCTCGCTAATGGCACTTACCCTAACACTGTTACAGGCTATATGGTGAATCTTTGTCTTTGTGTGTGCATTCGAACCGGTCCTGGGACTCCCCCCTCCCCCCCCCCAACGTCGACTCAGCCTCAAATGAGTGCCCCGGTGCGGGTGTATAAACATCAGCATCGCGGGAGAAAGACAAAGGCGGCCCGGGTCACACATACGACTTCACATGGTGCGTAGCTTGTTCCGTGGCCGTGACATTTTCCGCGCACGAATTTGTGTACGGATGCATTTTCTCCGTGTGTTGATTTATTTATCATTCTCATCTTTTAATCTCCGCGGCTCAGGATGTGCCACCGGGGGCTGCCCTGACCTCATTAGCAGTCGCGATGGGGAGCAGCGAATCTGGCTCCCGACGTCACCACCATCTGAAGGATCTCGCGACCGATGACAAAGAAATCAACTGACGCCGCGTCTTCTTTTTTTTGTTGCATCGGCCCCTACCCCTGGGTTGTCGGGATGCTTGCCCACCCCACGTGGCGACGAGGAGTTAGGCGAACCTCGGCCAACGAAATGTTAACAAAATATATCGGTCAACTTGTCATCAACACAACCATCATCAATGCCATCATCATCACCACCACCATCATCATCATCTTTATAAATACCATCTGCGCCACCACTATCATCGCCGCCACCACCACCACCACCACCAAAGAAACAAGAGATGGTGGTGGCGCTGATCGTGGTGATCCAGATGGTATTGGTGACGATTATTATGATGAGGATTGTAGAGGTGGTGATGGCAATGATGATGGATGTGTTGATGGCAAGAACACAACCAACATCATTGACACCACCACCACTACCATCACCCTCATCTTCATCAGTGAGACGACCATCGTCACCACCACTTGCGTCATCGTCACAACCAACGACAAAGATCCCCCGGATAGACATCCAGACTGCTGGGGCAAGTGCTATCAGCGAGCACCTGTCCAGGTGGACGCGTTGCACGATGGGGTGGAGTGGCCAAAACCACGTCCGCTCGCTCGCCTTTGACTGCCGACGTTGTTTGTTTACACACCGCACCAGGGCTACATGTAAGGCTGAGTCGACCTAGGGGTAACCCAAACCCGTTCAAACATTCGTTACGGATATTCGCCGTGAGCGGGAATCAATCCCAAGTCGACGGGTGGTTGGCGGGGCGCTAACCGCTCCCCAACCACAGCGCACACAAAGCACGCACTTCCTATCGATTCTGCATAAATTAGAATCAAAATATGCATTCATGCAGGAGGAATCCGATGAGCTGTAAAGCGCTTTTTCACAGATACCCAGTCGGGGCGGGTTAGAACGTTACAACAACAAACAACAAACAACACAACAACACGATAGGAGTGCAAAGTATCGGAAAGGTAAGCACATAACGTAAACAAAATAAACCATCAAAATGAAACGAAACTTTTATTTTACCAAGTAAAGCCCACTTGACCATCTGTGTCTGGCAGCGATGGCAGCGGCAAGAGCGACTGAGCGTTAATGTTCACGTTCATGTTCACGTTCATGTTCACGTTAATGTTCACGCAGCCTCAGCCCCAGCTCAGCAAGGGCGCGCGCAATCACGCGGGGCATTTACGAGAGCGCACATAATAGGAGTTTAAAATGACATAACGAATAAAGTGCATGTTGGGTGGGTGTGAGAGACAGAGAGAGAGGGGAGAGAGAGAGAGACGGTGAGAGCGAGGGGGATGCGCCTTAACTGGGCAGCAACGGAAGGGCATTTCAATGAACATGTTTTACAAATTGGCCAATCAGGCCACCCACGGAGATTTGTGAATTTCAGGGATGTCCATTTACAATTCTGATTTTACTCCACAGCAGGGGCGGGCGGGCGGGGGGGAAGCTTTATACTTAGCGAGAGAAAAATAACGGGGGGGGAGGGAATATGAAATTTTGTATAGACATTGTATATAAATAAATAACACGCATACATCTCTAACCTTAACAAGGACGAGGGGACAACACAATGGGAATACCTCAACCCCATTTGGCGCGGCCACCCAAATGTATATTTTAGAGATAAACCCGTTGCACTATAAATATATTGCCACGCGGGGTGCATTGGTGAAGGTCCGTACCTCCGAGAGGTGACTGCGAGGAGGTTAATAACAACGCCGTTCCCATGCGCTTTTATTTCTTCTCTCTCTCTCGTCGTCGTTGTTGTTGTGAGTGACACCGAAAAGGAGTGGTTTTGTGGCGTGTAGACAACATCCCTGGGCCCTATTAATTATTCAGAGCCCCCCCTACCACCACCACCGCAAATGGTACAGGCGGTCCGGGCCAATGGGGGCGAAGGCAATCTCCGGGGGGGGGGGGGCGGCCGAAGTAGCGATTTATTTATTTATTAAATTATTGCGTCGTTTCTCCAACTTCACCCCGAGGCGGGAGCGAAGCCTCGCCGAGTCTCGCGCCCGCTGTGCCACGAGGGTCGCCGCTCGTCGATTGCGCTGAGCGTGCGGTCGAATGTGCGGAGAGAAAACCCGCAGCTGAACGGGGAGGATTGTTAAAATCAACACGAATTAAACCTAGATTTGAAGCTTTCGTGACTGCAAGGATTCGTATTCTTATGTTTTTTCGGTAAAGTCACGTGGGTAAAATTTTTTAATGAATAAAAGTAAAATAAAAATAAAATAAAAATCACGACGTTTCGGAGGCAACACAAGCTTCCGTCTTCAGATACAACCGTCACAGCACGATAGCTGTATCAAGTTTTATTTTATTTTTATTTAACTTTTATTAATTTTTTACCTACGTGACTTTACCGAAAAAACCTAGAAATACGAATTAAACCGTCGTCAATGGAAAAAGGCGTAGCCCTGCACGTTGCTTCCTCACGCCACTGCTGTCGGAAGGAGCTCCACTCTAGAGAGTTCATGTCAATGGGATATTTGGCCTACTCTTCCACGCTGGCACGGACGTCTTGAAATACGTGTCAGTTACCCACGCTTTGCCTCACCCACACGCCGCCTGCACCTCACAAACGAAACGGTGGCTGGATCCGTTCGCACCGCTGCGTAGACAGACGCTGCAGGAGGGCATTTAAACAGAAAAAAAAACTTGGCCCCTGTTGTTTCAATTTCCGCGCCAGGTGATAGAATCGAACCGGCTACCCTTTGGATTGCAAGTGGAGTGCGCTGATAACCGTAGTACGGCGATTGTATCTCTTCATAACTTTTTTTTTGTACCAGCGCCGAGTTTTAGGAAATGTTAACACTGACCACAGGGCTTTGTTTATATGACAACAGTATCACAGGATACGCAGCCAACAGCTACAACGGTTACAAAGTTACGTAAATAGCTCTGGTTTCTATTATTATTCATAATACAGGTGTTTTTGGTTAGATCGCGTAAATATATAAATGTGTCGTTAAACCCGCCACCACCCAACACAGCCAACTAGTAAGGGTTGTTACGTAAACAGAACGTGGCCAATTCGTCACTAGTACAGCACTAACCGGTGTGTTGGAGAGCCAAGCCACAAC